>NC_091821.1:21194860-21292301 GCF_038994185.2 Dermacentor albipictus
CCACTCAACTACCGCCCCATTTCCCTCACAAGCATTCCTTGCAAGGTTCTTGAACATATTCTGTACTCACATTTAGCTAAGCACTTACACAATAATTCATTTTTTACAAAAGCACAACATGGTTTCCGAAAAAACTTGTCATGTGAAACCCAGCTTCTTTCTTTTACTCACAGCCTTCATCTTATTCTCGACAAAGGTTCTTTCGCAGACTGTGTTTTCTTTGATTTCGCGAAGGCCTTCGACAAAGTGTGCCATAAATTACTTCTATTTAAACTTAGTAAACTTAATCTTGATCCTCACCTGTTAGCATGGCTTGAACATTTTCTGTTAAATCGGTCACAGTATGTTGTGGTTGAAAATCATATGTCCTCATCTAATCCTGTAGACTCTGGTGTGGCCCAAGGATCTGTTATAGGCCCTCTTCTTTTTTAAATTTATATTAACGACTTAGCCAATGACGTTTGTTCTAACATTTACCTTTTCGCAGATGTCTGTGTTATCCTCCGTGAAATCTCGGACAAATCTGATAACAAATTCTTACAAGACGATATAAACGCTATCTCTAACTGGTGTGACGTATGGTTAATGCAACTTAACGTAAGTAAATGTAAATGTATGCGTGTAACTCGCAGCCATATTCCTCCACCGAACTATTACCTTAATGATACTCCCCTGGAGGTCGTAACATCGTATAAATACCTAGGCGTCCACATAACCTCATCACTTTCCTGGTCGTTGCACATCGACAACGTAATTAACAGTACTAATCGCATGCTAGGTTATCTTCGCCGAAACTTTTCTTCTGCTCCTACATCATTAAAATTAATTCTATACAAAACGCTTATTAGGAGTAAAATGGAGTACGCTTCATCCATCTAGGACCCGCACCTCGAAACCCTTACTCAATCACTCGAACTAATCCAAAACAATGCCGTACGTTTCATTCATAGCAACTACAGCCGTACATCAAGCGTAACTGCCATGAAAAACTCTTTGCTGCTTGCTCCTCTCTCAGCCCGGCGTAAGTGCTTTCGCCTTGCTTTATTTCATAAACTATATTTCCACAATTCGTACCTACGCGATAATCTAATATCACCTCCTACCTACATTTCCTCTCGCATCGACCATAGCCATAAGGTTGGAATCATTCAGTGCAGCACCAGAACCTGTAACGAATCATTCATTCCTAGGACCTCTCAGGAATGGAACCACCTTCCCGGCGCAGTTGTCGCAATCAAGGACAACTCAAAGTTTCGTTCGGCCTTATCAGACATCATCACTCCCGGAAGCAACTAACTAATCACATTTGTTGTTTATTGCTGCTTTGTTTATTTACTTGTGTATGTTTTTTTTTACCCACTCCCCTCTGTAATACTTCGGTCTTGAGGGTACAATAAAATAAATAAAAATAAATAAATGTACTGGAAGCATCACATCACGGAGATCTTTGTACAATTGTTTCTTTGATACTATAATGAGATAATCAAACGAGAAACGTACTCGAAGAATCTTTAAAGCACATACAACTTCGCGTAGATACCCGCACAAACCGCTTCCAGTAACGCCACACGATGACACAATAAACTCAGGGAGAGCGTTCTGCAGTCTCACTTGAAGCACTGCTCGCAAAAATGGGTCATGCTGGTCCCGCAAGAAAATAACCCTTGAGACAATCTGCCTCAGAAAAAGATTAGCTAAGCCAAGCCCTCCTGCTTTCAGTGAGCGAAATAAGTTGAGACGACTTGTGCGTTCCCATGTTGAATTCCATACAAGCGATGCAAGAATTCTATGCAATTTCTGCGCACTAGTTCGTGACATAGCGAGCACCTGCAACACATACCAAATTCACGCAACAAGGAACGTATTGCAAATAGTTGACCTGGTAAATATGGATAATTTTTTTCCGCCCCATTTCGTAGCTTTCTGGCGCATTCTCTCAGCTTCTTCTCTCCAGTATTCTGTAGGCTCATCATACCAGTTTAAAGGTGCTTCTAGATATTTTGTAGGAGAGACTGTCCACTGTAAATTTTCAAAGACATTAGGCTTCTCATCCCAGCTGCCATGCCAAAAACCGGCGCACTTCTCCCAGTTAACAGCGCTTCCAGACATTTTTCAATACGTTCGAGCTTGTTTAACAGTTTCACGGACACTTTCTTTATCCCCACAGAAGACGGCTACATCATCCGCATACGTGAGAATTTTGACTTCACTGCCCATTAAACGGAAAGCGCGTATTTTCTCATTGTGTATAGCTTTTAAGCAAAAAGGCTCCAAGTAAATTGCGAAGAGAAGTGACGAAGCTGGGCATCCTTGTTTTATGCTTCTACATAAGTTAATATTACCAGAGAGTTCTTTATTCACTAATATGTTAGTGCTACACCCTTCGTAAGACAGTTTTAATCCTTCTAATATAATGTTTCCAACATTCACGTGCTCTAGAATAGAAAAGAGCACACTGTGCACAACACGGTCGAAGGCCTTCTCCATGTCTAGTTGCATCATAGCAACTCTTCCTTCCCAGGCATCGCAACACTACAGAATACTTCTTGCCACATGTATGTTATTGAGTATCGACCGGCCTCTTATGCCACAAGTTTGGTGTGGGCCTACTACTGATGCCATCACTGATTGCAACCTTCTTGCTAACACCTTCATGATTATCTTATAATCTGCATTGGATAAAGTAATGGGGCGACACGACCATACTGAGAGCAACTTTACAGGGTCATCGCATTTCGGGATCAGCACTGCATGGGTTTTTCGGAAAGAAGGCGGCATGTATTTTACTTTATAAGCCTCGGCAAGAACACGGTGTAAAATGACTGCTAGTTCATGCTTAAATGCCTCGTAGAAAGCTGCGCCTAGGCCATCAGGTCCGGGCGCCTTTCCAGGTTTGAGTTCATCAATTGCGGTTTCGACCTCAATCAACGTAATCGGTTCCTCGAGAACTGTCTTGACGTCATCATCTAGCCTCGGCATTAAAGGCAAGTATTCGCTATCAAAGCCAGCTTCTACCGCTCCTTTGCAGCTCAACAACTCTCTGTAGCGTTCGAAGAAGGCACGCCGTATTGTAATACTATCGCGACTACGCACGTTGCCGTATTCAATTTCTTTTATTTCATTTTGCGATGCGTATCTTTTCTCTTCGCTCAAAGCGCGCCTTGTGGGCGTTTCCCCGAGCTACAAATGCTCTGAGCGCGCACGTATCACTGACCCCCTATATCTCTTGACATCAATGATTTCAAGCTCATTTTTTATGTTCCTTATCTCTGTTGACAACTCTTCTGGCTGTGGGCATTTTATCGACAACAATACGTTAAGCTTATTTCGTAATTCATTTTCTTTTCTTTTTTCATTGTAGCGTAACACAGAGGCTCTTTCAATGGCTGTTATTTTAATTTCCTGTTTACACTCTTCCCACATCGCTATAAACCCCGTGGATTCACAAGCAAGCATCTCTCGTACACGTTCTTTTATAAACGCGAGAAAGGTTGCGTCGTCCAGAAGCTTGACGTTGAATTTCCATAAGCACCAATTAAAAAGGCGGTTTTCTTTTCTCTTGCGGAGCGAGAACATTACAAGACTGTGGTCGATGAAGGATACGTGCCTCACGTCATAGCTTCTACACAACGGAACCAGTCTCGCTGATATATAAGCTCGATCTAATTTCGCGTGACTGCCCCGTTAGAAAAGCGTAAACACAGCATGCTTTCCACTGCAAAAAACCGCACCAATGTCTTCTAATTCACGCTCTCGGGCTGCTGCGAGCAAGAAACCTGCACTTTGATCGCGTACAAGCAAGTTGTTATTCCGGTCGTCAGAAAAACACAATTGAAGGCTCCCAGCAAGATAATATAGCGCTCAGATTTCAAATAGACATCAAGTTTTCCAAAAAAGTCACGGCGTTCTCTTTCGTTATTTGGGGCGTATATGCAAATTACCCGCCACTCCGAATCCCAGAGTGAAAAGTCACACACAATCATTCGACCTTCATCACAAACAAATACAGATTGCGGAACACTTTCTAAAGATTTCCGCAACAACAAAACACACCCACCGGAACTGCCGACAGCATGGGAAACGCACGCACTGTACCGCGCTCTAAATGTTTGAACCATTCGGTCGGTGCGCTCTTGACTTTCAATTTTTTTTTCCTGTAGAGCGACTATGTGAAAATCATTTTCTTGCAATAACCGGCTGACCTGGTACTGCCGCCTTTTCGCGCCCAGGCCTCGGACATTGAGCGTACCAATGCGTAGCGCTATTACAGATTTTGAAGCCATTTCCTTAATTTTTTTAGAAGAAGAAAAACAAGCATACTAGTTCAAGCGAACCCATACATCCTGTCATTTCTCGGAACGCGCACAATTCTTTTTTTTTTATTTAATGCCGGTCTTTGACATAACACAGAAAATACAAATATTACACGCATCGCAGAAATCCAAAAAGACGAAAAAAAAATACAACAATGCCATCGGTCCGTATAGGACCGGCGTTGTCAAATTAAAATTCCTTCATGGCTGTGAGAGCTTCTAGCCTCGACAGCCAATCCGGTGGACATTCTTGCATTTTTTGTAGATCAACAAACCGCGAAATAGATTCTCTGAAATATATATGAACCGGCCGTGCGTCGGGATCACAGTGGTACCCAGACATTCGCGCCCGCCATATACAGTGGAGAGCATTCAACATAATGAAGTCATATGGGACCCCGTCTTCATCCTTAATAGGCAGATACCTGATCCCTTGAGGGTTTACAGGTAATTCTTTCTTCAGGCTTCGCTTCAAGACGTCCCAGAAGAACACAGCAGCCCAACAGTGCAAGAACACATGATCTATGGTTTCGGGCTTCTTGCAGATCAAGCAGTGAGAACCCCAGGGTACGAGACAGCCTCGTTCTTCCATAAACGTCTTCACGGACAGGGTTCCAGTGTGGACCCTAAAAAAGAAGGATTTTACCCCTGGTGGCACCTGCATGCGTTTAACCCGTTTAAGGACGTCCTGTCCTTGCCCTCCACTGTACATAGCTCTGTATAACGGCACTGGGAAAACAATGTCACACACATCTTTATACAGCGTTTTCCTTTTCACTTGACACAGGTAATCACTTGAAAAACGAACAGTAAGAAAACGCACACTGTCTACCACTTCCTTAAAATAGCCACGAAGTCTTCCGGTCATGCCGGCCGTACTGACAACATGTGCCGGCAATGCGTCGGTCAATCTGAGTTGACATACTGTGCGCAGAAAAGGATCGCGCACATCGCGGAAAAACAAAAATCGGTTTACTAGTTGTCGAACAAAAAGATGCGCCAAACCCACACCCCCGTCCTTCACTCTTCTGAACAGATTTGTTCGACTGCACCTTTCCCAGGTTGAACCCCAGATGAACACCGCAGACACTCTGTGCAGCTTTTGCACATTTACTCTAGAACAATACAACGCTTGTATAACGTAGTATAACTTGGCGACTAAAAAGACGTTACAAACTGTCGCTCTTGCAAAAACAGACAGGTTAGTAGCTTTCCATTTTTCTACTTTTTCTTTAATTTCACTTGTTTGGTTCCTCCAATATTCATCACTGCTATTGTAACTGTCTAAGGGAATTCCGAGATACGTCTTGGGAGTTTTCACCCAGGTCACATTCGCAAAATAGTCTGGTGCGGACAGCCAATCCCCATGCCACAGCCCGAGAGATTTGCCCCAATTTATTCTGCTACCCGTGACTTCACAGAAGTGTTTGACTATAGATATTGCTTCGGTTACACTTGGTTTATCTATGCAACACACTGCGATGTCATCTGCATACGCAAGTAGTTTGACTTCTGTCGCTGCTAATCTAAAACCACGTATTATGTCATTTTCATTCATTGCCACACACATGGCCTCTATATAAATAGCAAACAGAAGTGGACTGAGGGGACAGCCTTGGCGCACTGAACGCATAATGTTAATGGGGGCCCCCAGTGCCTTGTTTACAATTAATCTGGTTGTGCAATTCTTGTACGCCAAGGCCACGCCCTCAGTGATGATGGAACCGACATTAACGTGATCCAAGATGGCAAACAAAATAACATGCGCGACACAATCGAAAGCTTTCTCGAGATCGAGCTGAAGAACTGCAACGCCACCTCCGGTGACGTCACAGCACTCAAGTACACATCGCATCTTATGAATGTTAGAGAAAATAGTTCGCCCTCTGATGCCACAGGTTTGATGGTCTCCTACTATTTCTTTGATGACGCCTTGGAGTCTGGTAGCTAAAATCTTCATAAATATCTTGTAATCAACATTTGTTAGGGATATTGGCCTATAGAATGACACTAATTTTAGTTTATCTATTTCATCACTCTTGGGTATTAGTATGGTGTGCGCTTTTCCGAAGGAAGGGGGCAAACATTTCTGCTGATACGCGCCATTGAATACATCTGCCAACAATGGAGCCAATTCTCTCTTAAATGCCTTATACCACCCAGCGCAGAGACCGTCAGGTCCAGGCGACTTTCCCGGGTTCAAATCGTCGATTGCCTTTTCGACTTCCCCCTCAGTTATTCTGGCTTCTAATCCTTCTTTCAAATCATCACTTATTCGCGGCATGCGAGTAAGAAAATGCGCTTTAAAACCATCTACATTCGCTTCCTGATATGCAAAGAGCGACTGGTAATACTCGAAAAAGGCACTCCCAATGCTCTCATTGTCTTCAACGACAGTCCCGTTCATTAGAATTTCATCGATGTGGTTTCGCCGTCCGTGCGCCTTCTCAAGACCCAGTGCCCTTTTAGTGGGCGTCTCCCCTGCCGCTAGTGCATGTGCTCGCGCACGCACGATGGCGCCTTGATAACGCTCTTTGTCGAACTGTTCAAGTTTTTCCTTGATGTTCCGCACGTCGTCTTTATATGTACCAGGCTCTCTACACTCAAGCGTTATCAGCTGCTCCAACAGTCTTCTTAAGCCCTTTTCTTTCATTTCCCTCTCGAATTTTATGCAACTCGATCTTTCCATGGCTTTAATTTTAACCTTCTGTTTAAAGCATTCCCACTTCTCTGTTATTGTTTCCGTTGCCTCATCGAATATTTCATTAACCGCATCCCTTACTGCTTTTACAAACCCCTGATCATTTAGTAACAAGGCATTCATTTTCCACAGATCCCAATTAAAAGCATGTTTCGTTTTCACTACACCTATGTGGCATTTTACAAGGCAGTGGTCCGAAAACGACACGGGCACAACACCATAACTATGGCATCTTGGAATCGTGTCCAATGACATGTACATTCGATCCAGTCGTGCGTGACTACTGCCCTGAAAACGAGTAAAAGTCACTTCCCGCCCCCCTTCCAGGCACTCGTAAACATCGTCAAGTTCATTTTCCGCTATTAGTTGTGATAATACGCTACAGCTTTTGTCTCGCACACCGGCATTATTCACTCTATCTCTGGCATTCAACACACAATTAAAGTCCCCTAACAACATAACGCGCTTCTCACAATGGACATACTTAGAAAGGTTCGAAAAAAACAAGACACGCTCCTCCACTGAATTCGGAGCATACACGCATATGACACGGAATTCAACCTCGCATATCGAAACATCACAAAAAACAATCCTTCCAGATTCGCATGAAAATACACTTTGAATCTGCAGTCCAGGCAGCTTCTTAACGAACAGAATGCACCCCGCGGACGTGCCTACCGCATGGCTAACCACCGCAAAATATCTGTGCGTGAATCGTCGCACCATGCTCCCGGTCTGCTCCTCTCCGTCAACCTTAGTCTCTTGGACGGCTAGTACGCCTATGTTGTGGTCAGTGGCCAACCGTAGGACCTGGCTTTGCCTACGACTAGCCGCCAACCCTCGCACGTTCAATGTGGCAATATTAAGGGACGGTATTTCAGCCATTTTCAACTAGCGGGAAAAGCAGGCCCGGAGCATGGTGCTTACCGTTCACGACTAGCCCTCGGCTAGCCGCCTCCGGGACCTCCCGGCTTCTTGGTGTCGTTAGGCGATGGCGTTCTGCCCGCAGGTTTCCTTTCGGGTGTTAGATTCGGCTTTGGCTTGTAGCCCATCCGCCTTCCTTGAGGCGCCTTGGGCGGCGGCCCCTCGCTTGTGCTCGTCGCACCGTCGTCCCTTTCTTTGGTCTCGTCGTGGGGGCGCTTGACTGGGGCACCGAGAGTCGCAGTCCGCTCACCGTCGTTGACATCCTTGTCCTGCAGCAATGCCGTCGTGTCGTTGTCGGGCGCCTCTTCGTTAACGCCCCCCGTAGGACGGCTCACTGCAGGGAGGTCCTGTACCGGCTTGCCCGCCTTATCGGCAGTCTCAGCTACTGAGGCTTCTGCGCCGGCAGTCGATGACCCGCTGACTGCCCCTATCGGAACCACGTCTCCCGTTCCCTTGGCGGCGTCCTCCGTTTCGACCACGTCCATGACGTGCTCAGCCGCAACGTCACTCGCTGCTGGTCCTGTCACGGCGGCGTAGGATTTGACGCAGTCAGCGTCAACGTGGCCGAAACGTCTGCACCTGGAACAGCGCGGGACTTTGCACTCCCGGCGGACGTGCCCCGTGCCTTGGCAGCGCAGGCACTGCATGGGTCGACCGGGCACGACCACCAAGGCCAACTCTCCACCGACGCGAACCTGATGAGGAAGGTCTTCCACCTTGACGCCGCTTTTCAGCTTGAGGAGCACAGTCCTGGTGGTCGAAGTCTTGTCGCCCATGCCATGGACGCGCCACCGTTCCCGGCTCACCTCCTCCACCTTGCCGAAAGCCGCGAAAGCAGTCCGGACTTCCTCGTCGGCAACGCCGTACAGCAGCCAGTGAAGCCGAAGCTTCACCTGCTGGTCCTGTGGGTCCACGATGACGCACCGTCGTCCCTTCACTTGCAGTTCTTTGAAGGCCATAAGGCGTTTCGTCGCAGTGGCATCAGTCAGGGTCACCGCCCAGACGTGGTTGATCTGGTACGCCCCTATGCATACCACGTCCGGCATCAGTCCCGTCGGCAGTAGGGCGTCTCTAAAATCTTCGACCTTGTATGGTCTGGCACGTACTATCGGCCAAAAAAGTAAACGGACCACGGCTCAAGTGGCCGGAGCGGCTGCGGGGCCACACCGGGGCGCTGCTATCTTGCTGCGCGCGCTGACGGCGAGAGTGCCCCGGGTGACGCCAGACTTCGCCCTCACTCTCGCGCGGTGCCTTGTCACGCTTGATAAATTTCTAGTGCGCCGTACGGTTGCTCTACTGCTGGCAGTCGCGACGAAGGAAACCGTGCATCGCCGGTAGTCCAGCACATGGCGCTGTCGCACAGGGGCGGACGGCAGCCCGACACCAAACCGCGGCACTAAGAAGGAACGGAGACCCGTCCTGATTGTTGTTTTGTTTATATTCACCGTATCTTTTATATTAGTGCATGTCGCCGGCGTCCACCGCTGCTCGATTTTAGGTAACATTGCGCAAGTAACCGCAACGGCGGCTACCGTGACGCGCGCTCTTTCACGTCATCGCGATAACTTAGAGTTGGAAGCGCTGCGTAGACGTCCGAAACTATGGCGGCGGCGCTCTCGATGCCAAGGCGAGTAAGCCAAGTCATCGCGGTCGACGGCAATTTTTCATCGCTCTGAGGACCCCTTAAAGCCACGGAATGTTTCCATGAATAAACTTTCATTAATGTCTATAGTTATTCCTATTCGTCTTCCCAATTATCTCTTCCTGGCCGTGCTTTTGTAGAGAGAGAGAGAGAAAATAATGCAGAGAAAGGCAGGGAGGTTAACCAGAGGTAGTTCCGGTTGGCTACCCTGCGCAGGGGGAAGGGTTAAGAGGGATAAAAAGAGAAACAGAGAAGAAGGGGGAGATAGAAAGGGAGACAAGCAAAAACAAAGCGCGTACACTACAGAGCGGTAGGAGGCGGCATTCTTAGAGTCTGGCGTGAAGCCCCGTAGACCGCAAGAACCTTACTAGCGCGTGTAAGGCCTTCAACGCGGATGTCCTATCGGAGCATTGGCCTAAAGCTTTTAGTTCTGAAAGTGGACGATTGTCCAACTGGTCCAGTACACTGCACATCACTTGTCTCTCAGCATTGTATCGCAGGCAGACACAGATAATGTGTGCGAGCGTCTCGTCGATGTTACATGTGTCGCACGTGGGGCTGTTGGCCATTCCTATGAGGAAAGCATAGGCGTTTGTAAAGGCAACGCCTAGCCACAGACGGTAGAGCATGGTCTGTTCACGTCGTGGTAATCCAGGCGGGAGGTGCATCCGTATGTCCGGAGACAATGAACGCAACCGACACATGGTGAAAACATTTGAGTCCCAGAGGGGCAAAGTACACTCACGGGACATCGATCGCAACTCAGCCGCAGCGTCTGTTCGCGAAAACGGAATGACGACTCGCTGACCACTTTCATGTGCAGATCGGGCGGCTTCGTCGGCGTGGTCATTCCCGCTGATGTTGTCCGCTGATGTGCTTTTGTAAAGTTTCATTACGGCCTACGCATTGTAGTATCTAATAAAAGCAGTTTTCAGAGGCGTCGCTGATGTTAATATTAGACATACTACTGGAGACAATGACGGAATAGTGATCTCGACATATAAGCCGTGCCCGCAGTAAACCTTGCCACCTGCGACTATCGCGCCGGCGTGAAAGAGCGCATGTCACCGCAGCCGCCGTTGCGGCTACTTGCGCGACGTTGCCGAAAATCGAGCAGCGGTGGACGCCGGCGACATGCACTAATATAAAAGATACGGTGAATATAAACAAAACAACAATCAGGACGGGTCTCCGTTCCTTCACAGTGCCGCGGTTTGGTGTCGGGCTGCCGTCCGCCCCTGTGCGACAGCGCCATGTGCTGGACTACCGGCGATGCACGGTTTCCTTCGTCGCGACTGCCAGCAGTAGGGCAACCGTACGGCGCACTAGAAATTTATCAAGCGTGACAAGGCACCGCGCGAGAGTGAGGGCGAAGTCTGGCGTCACCCGGGCACTCTCGCCGTCAGCGCGCGGAGCAAGATAGCAGCGCCCCGGTGTGGCCCCGCAGCCGCTCCGGCCACTTGAGCCGTGGTCCGTTTACTTTTTTGGCCGATAGTACATCACCGTGTAAAAACACGGTGTTCAAAGCCACTCGTCCTTTTGGCAGCTGAGGCAGAATAAACGGATACTCATTATCGTTGTCGGTGATCCTGTTTCCGCGACCAAAAGTGGCCGCCGCCGCTGCTCCACTGGAGCCCATGATTCTGCTGACCGCTCAGCTCGGCTGCCGGAAGCAGAATGAACGCGCACAATTCTTTCCTAGGCAAAAGCGACCGAACTTTACAATTGTACTCTGCAGCCCGTCCCTCACCTCGCATACAGGCATTGCTGGGCGACGCCCTCGTTATTACGGGGGCGCCTTCGGTACCGGCGGAATATGAGGCTTTGGTTTGAAAGAAGGACGGTGGTACGAACTTTCGTTCCTGGGCGGCCCCTGTGCCTTCCCGCTGCCCCCTTCGTCACCTTCGGAAACTTGCGTGTGTGGGCATTTCGCAGATGAGCTGCTCGCGGCGTCCATGTCTTCTTGGTCGCTACTTGGCGAGGCTTGAGTGGTGTCAGAGACGTCTTTGACGGAGCACGTTGGCGTAGCGGTAACCTGTCGTTCAGGTGCCACGTCACTGTTGTCACTTCCAACACTTTTCGCAAGTTCCTTCTCGGACGTTTCAACAGCTGCCGAAGTAGGTTGTCTGTCCTTGATTCCCGCAGCCTCCGCCGCGTCCACCTCGTCCATGATGTGCTCGGTGGGGTCCTCCCGGCTCCTTTGTCTTGCTACGCTTGCGTAGGTTTTAGCGCACTGGTTATCGTCATGTCCGAACCGCCGACAGAGCTTGCCCCGTGGGACGCGGCAGTCTCGGCGAATGTGCCCTGTTCGCTGACACCGCAGGCAAAGCGGCGGTCTCCCCGGTACCACCACAAGGGCCGTAATGCCAGACACTCGTAGCTGGTGTGGCAGGTCGTCCAAAGTCACGCCACCATTGAGCTGCAGATTAACCGTCCGTGTCGAAGAGCCCTTATCGTCGAGTCCTGGTACACTCCATTGCTCTCTGCAAACGTCCGTCACTTTTCCGTACGGTGCAAGAGCAGCGCGCAAGTCTTCATCTTGTATGCAGTAAAGCAGCCAATAGAGCCTTAGGCGGACAGTAAGGTACTCGGATCTATCATGAGGCAGCGGTGATTCTTTACAGTAACATCAGTTACGGCGAGCAACTTCTTCATTCCTTCCGCAGTCTTGAAGGTCACCGCCCACACGTCGTTCATCTGAAACGCCCCCAAGGCAACCACCTCGGGGAGCAGTTCCATACGATCCAATGTATCTCGGAAGTCCTCAGCTCGAAACGGCCTGGCTTTAACGCTGCCGTGAAGAAAAACAGTATTTAAAACAGACGAACCTGATGGCAGTTGTGGCAAAATAACGTCATATTCCGTAGAATCCTGTGCATCTGTCCTGTTACCGCGGCCCTGCTGGGCCGCATTCGCCGCACCAAGGGAGATCGACATTACACGACCGTACACTACGGTGGCCGGAAGTGCAATAGACCATCGAGCCGATGTCTTTTTCCATTTGCGGCACGTGTACAGTATGGTAACATCTTGGCTCTCAGCAAAAACGAAGATTTTGGCATCTTTGATCACCTTCGTGCTGAGAAGAGAATAGGAACGTACTGAAACATATTGAAAAAAAAAAGAATCGATAATGTTCTTCGGTTTTATTTAAACATTTCTTCATATGCCGGCTGAAATTAAAACGAGCAATAATAACGGGCTCGTCCGGGATTTGAACCCGGGACCTCTCGCACCCTAAGCGAGAATCATACCCCTAGACCAACGAGCCGACGACTTTTCCCATTTGCGGCACGTGTACAGTGTGGTAACATCTTGGCTCTCTGCAAAAACGAAGACGCGGGCATCTTTGTTCACCTTCGTGCTGAGAAGACAATATGAACGTACTGTATGCCATGTATGTTGTATGTACCCGCTGACCCGCTGACTAGAAAATGTGTTATTAGGCGACAGTATCGTTTCTACTTTGGAGACTTTCGACTACATAGGTGTGGAGACATTTGCCATAGTCTTCCTGTGGAAACGTTGCTTTATAAGTCCTGGTGTTTGTGTGAAATGATTATTTGATATGTAACCGTGAACCCTGAATGATGTATGACGGAACCACCCAAGAGATAAGGAGTAGCCGGCGCCTTAAATTGCGCGCCAACATCTCCTTATATCATATCAATAAAAATTTAAAAAAAACGTACTGTAAAAAAGAATGGACAACGTTCTTTAGTTTTATTTAAACATTTCTTCATATGCCGGCTGAAATTAAAAAGAGCAATAATAACGGGCTCGTCCGGGATTTGAACCCGGGACCTCTCGCACCCGAAGCGAGAATCATACCCCTAGACCAACGAACCGACGTCTTTTCCCATTTGCGGCACGTGTACAGTATGGTAACATCTTGGCTCTCTGCAAAAACAAAGACGCGGGCATCTTTGATCACCTTTCGTGCTGAGAAGACAATATGAACGTACTGAAAAAAAGAATGGACAATGTTCTTCGGTTTTATTTAAACATTTCTTCATATGCCGGCTGAAATTAAAAAGAGCAATAATAACGGGCTCGTCCGGGATTTGAACCCGGGACCTCTCGCACCCTAAGCGAGAATCATACCCCTAGACCGACGAGCCGACGTCTTTTCCCATTTGCGGCACGTGTACAGTATGGTAACATCTTGGCTCTCTGCAAAAACGAAGACTGGGCATCTTTGATCACCTTCGTGCTGAGAAGAGAATAGGAATGTACTGAAAAAAAGAATGGACAATGTTCTTCGGCTTTATTTAAACATTTCTTCATATGCCGGCTGAAATTAAAAAGAGCAATAATAACGGGCTCGTCCGGGATTTGAACCCGGGACCTCTCGCACCCTAAGCGAGAATCATACCCCTAGACCAACGAGCCGACGTCTTTTCCCATTTGCGGCACGTGTACAGTATGGTAGCATCTTGGCTCTCTGCAATAACGAAGACTGGGCATCTTTGATCACCTTCGTGCTGAGAAGAGAATAGGAACGTACTGAAAAAAAAGAATGGACAATGTTCTTCGGCTTCATTTAAACATTTCTTTATATGCCGACTGACAGTAAAAAGAGACAAATACTAACGGGTTCGTCCGAGATTTGAACCCGAAACCTCTCGCACCCTAAGCGAGAATCATACCCCTTGACGAACGAGCCGGTTTTTTTTTTCTTTATTGCCGGATTTCTCCTCGTACAATGAAGATGAATTCTTGTTTGAATTCGAGATACATACACTTAAGTTGTATTAAAAACGAGACTCGCACTTTGTCTCGTGTTGTTAGGTTAGTAGGGCTCTTGTGGTAGCAACTGATCAAACACAGGTAGCCATTCTGGAGGATCGGAAAGTGTCCTGTAGACGTCGCGGACGTACATGACAGCTTCTCTGAAGTACACTTTTGACGGTTGTGATTTAACATTCTCGTGTCTTACATCCATTCGCGTCTTCCATACACTGTGCATTGTCAACAACATCAGGTGATCACACGGCACGTCCCCTGTCTGATCAAACGGCAGAAATCGAATCCCGTGAGGTGTAAGTGGAAGTTGCTTTTTTAGTGTCCTTTGTAATATGTCCCACAGAAAAACAGAGTCTGAACAGTCTAAAAATACGTGCTCGATGGTTTCGGGCTTATTGCATATTGTACAGTTAGTACTCCAAGGGACAAAATACCTTTTTCTTTAAGCCAGGGTTTTAGAGGGAGCGTGCCGGCGTGAAGAAAGAAGAAAAACGTCTTGGTCGACGCTCTAACAGGCATTTTCTTAACGCGACTCAAGACATTACGTTGTCGTCCTAGTACATATAATGAACGATAGATAGGCACAGGACACATTACATCAATTTTAAGTACAATTTAATTAAGTACAATCAAGTACAATTTTTTCTTTGTTACAGCCGAGAGATGTCCTATCGAAAAGTGGCTTTTCAAAGAACGGAAAGCATCAACGACTTCTTTCATAAACCCTTTCAATCTAATAATAAGAATATTTGGGGTTTTACGTGCCAAAACCACTTTCTGATTATGAGGCACACCGTATTGGAGGACTCCGGAAATTTTGACCACCTGGGGTTCTTTAACGTGCACCTAAATCTAAGCACACGGGTGTTTTCGCATTTCGCCCCCATCGAAATGCGGCCGCCGTGGCCGGGATTCGATCCCGCGACCTCGTGCTCAGCAGCCCAACACCATAGCCACTGAGCAACCACGGCGGGTGCGCCTTTCAATCGAACATGATTAGTAGAGTACGATGACACTATGTATTCGGGTAATGCCTGGCTCAAAAATTCTTGACAAATACTCTGCAGGAAAGTATCGTTCTGTTGCCTCAAGAAAAAGAACCGTGTAACAACTTGTTTAAGAAATAAATGCGATAAGCCTAGCCCCCCCGCTTTTAACCAACTGAAATAAGTTCAGACGACTAGTACGCTCCCAGTTCGACCCCCAGATAAAAACAGCAAACAGTCTGTGTAACTTTTGCACAGACATCCTTGCCATGCAAAGTACTTGCATCATATAGAAAACATTTATTACGATGAAAATATTACACGCAGTTACACATGTAAAGATTGAGAAATCGCGTCCGCCCCATTTGGTTGTTTGGGATTTAACCCGGTCAATTTCACCCGCCCATTGGTCTTTGTTTCCGCGATAGTGTTCCAAAGGAATGCCAAGGTATTTGCCTGGTGTATCAGTAAACCTTATAGCTTCGAATTGTGTCGGCCTCTCGTCCCATTCACCGTGCCAGAATCCTAGGCATTTTTACCAACTAATGGCGCTTCCAGTTAGGCTGCAAAATGTTTTTGCTTCCGTAATGGCACTTTCAATGCTTTTTTTAGCGCGGCAAAAGATTGCGATGTTGTCTGCGTATGAGAGGATTTTAATTTCGTGCGTTAAGAAGCGATAACCGCATATCGTTTTGTTGTTCAGAATTTTTAAACAGAACGGTTCAAGATATATGGCGAATAGCAGGCTTGAGGCTGGGCATCCTTGGCGCACACTAGACCTTAGTGGGATTCCTTCGCTAAGCTTTTTGTTAATGATAACCTTAGTAGTACAGTTTTTATATGCCATTTTCACACCTTCATGCTGCCTACGTTAACTTGTTCTAGCACTGCGAACAGAATGCCATGCGCGACTTTGTCGAAAGCTTTCTCTACATCTAGTTGAAGCATTGCTATCTTTCCGGAAAAAGCGTCACAACCTTCTAGTAGGCTTCTCGTGGTATGTATGTTTGTGAATATGCTTCTTCCTTTGAACCCGCATGTTTGATGTGGGCCAAATATAGCTGTAATTACTGACTGGAGTCTTCTTGCTACTACTTTCATAAAGATTTTATAATCTACATTTGTCGAACGTATGGGCCGATAAGACTCTACCGACTGCAATTGGGAAGGTTCATCGGTTTTAGGAATTAGAACTACGTGACTTAGTTTGAACGATGGAGGCATTTGTTTACTATCGTAGGCTTCTGCTATAACATGGTATAGTATTTCTGCTACTTCCTTCTTAAAAACTTTATAGAACGCTGATTCGAGGCCGTCTGGCCCAGGCGTCTTCCCTTTGCTCAAATCTTCATTTGCTTGTTTGATTTCATCTCTAGTAATTTGTCTTTCAAGCTCTAGTTTAATATCCTCGTCAAGTCTTCGCATTTGCTTAACATAGTCGTTTATAAATGTATCATTTCGGGATCGAATCCCGGCCATGGCGGCCGCATTTCGATGGGGGTGAAATGCGAAAACACCCGTGCACTTAGCTTTAGGTGCACGTTAAAGAACCCCACGTGGTCGAAATTTCCAGAGTCCTCCACTACGGCGTGCCTCATAATCAGAAAGTGGTTTTGGCACGTAAAACCCCATAATTAATCATAAATATATCATTTACTTGCACTTTGTTGCCGAGCAAACTACGGTATCGCTCCACAAATTCTGTTTCAATGACGCTCTTATCTGCCGAGACTTCTTTTTGGCAGCGAATTTCATTTATTTCGTTTTTTGTCGCATGTCTTTTTTCTTCGCCAATCGCCCTCTTAGTTGGTCTTTCGCCTAACCAAAGCCTCTCTGAATGCGCTCTAATAACAGCGCCTTTATATTTTTCTTCTTCCATCTGTTCCGTCGATCCTTTAACGGCTTTGACTTCACTTTTAAACAAACCCGGTATTGTAGTCTCTGCATTCAAAAGGAAATCAAGTGTGCACTGTAGTTCTTTTTCCTTTCGTTTTTCTTTGTGTCGTAGTATGCAGTTCAACACTTTCTCGCGCGGTCACATGTTTTATCAATTTTTTAGCTGAGTGATTATTAGAGATTTTAGTTTTGACGCAGACACTGTACTTAGACGCACTTTTAATGTTTTTTCCGTGTTATTCGTTGGTAGTTATTCCCATAGTCGTGCGGGTTTTATCACTGACTGGGCCTTAGGCGTTTGAAGTATGTTATGTTTGGGATAGTTTGGTAGTGAAGCGTAGACGGTACTTTTTATGTGTGGTTTGTGTCCCCGTTGGCTTGGAAAAAGACTATACTAGATCAATTGCCTCCCGTGCTGATCCACGTGTGGTTCTTGTTTGCTCATTCGATATTATGTGCCAGATAAGAGTCCTGAGTGGTCGATAGATTGCTGTTTTTTACTTCTAAAGTTTCATGAGCGACTCGGCGTGAATAACCAACATAAGGCAGGCTTGTTGATAAAATAAACTTAGTTGTGAGTGGCGCCGGTCCTGTCGTTTGTCTTCTTCTCCTTGAGTCCTGGTCTGCTGCGCCTTGCCTTTACTACTTCAAGTCTTGAATTGTTCCCAAGCCTCGGTGAAATTTGTGTGACTCGCTGACACTATTTCCAATTTCTCGCGTACTATTTGCACAAATGTGTCATCGGTTAAAAGCTGTTCATTTAATTTCCGCAGTTCCCAGTTGAATGCAGAGACTTTGCGCTTTCTACCTATTTCAAACATTACGAAGCTGTGATCACTAAAACTAACATGTTTCACGGCATAGTTACAACACAGACACAACACCCGAAGAGATACAGACGCGATCTAATCGTGCGAGGCTTTCGCCCTGAAAGTGGGTAAATTGCACTTGATTTCCGCGGAATATGTCTCCATCAACAAGGCCACATTCATCCACCAACGCCTTAAGCTGTAGGGCACTTTTGTCCCGTATTGGTTCATTCTTTACTGAGTCTTCGGGCATGCAAATACAATTAAAATCGCCAAGCAAAATGAGTTGCCTGTCACACTTTAGAAAGCCAGCGACACAATAAACAAAAACTTTTCTTTCTGAAATTTGGTTCCGCGCGTACACACATATAATTAGCCATTGTACTTGGTTTAAATAAAAGTCGCACAATGGTAACCGTCCGTCATCAGAGGTGATCACACTCTCCTCAACGATTCCGATACCTCGTTTCAGAAAGCTAGCACAACCGCCAGACTTTCCAACGGCATGGCAAAAACAAACGTTGAAATCTAATGCGTAAGTTTGGACCATGCGGTCCGCCTGCTCCTCGCTGTCTATTTTTGATTCCTGTAAGGCTAGAATATCGACGGTATTTTCTTTTAGCAGACGTCTTAACTGCACTTGCCGCTTTCTTGCCGTGAGACCGCGCACATTCAGCGTGCCTATTCTTAATGCCGATAAGGACGTTGAATTCATAGAAAGCGAAATGGCAAGCGGACCGCTGGGTGATTGTGCCGAATTGACAGGACGCACACTTACACTGTTATATCGCACTAATTCTGAGTGCTTTGTCAAGCATGGCGAAGCCGAGGCGTCTTTCATGTCGGTAGGCATGGCGACGCTTCGTGCTGCGCGTCCCGCTCCAGTCTAGCGGTAAAGTCATCCCTCGGAGACCGCCCTCCGCTAACGCAGAGGCCCTGTCGGTGTAGTCCTCCTGTCTGGAGGCACGTTGGGCGTCACCTTCAGAGGAGCCCTACGGTGGGACCCTGCCTTTGGGGGCGGTTCACCGGTGTTGACCTTGTCGCGGTTGTCATCTTCGATGGTAATTTCCCGTGGTCTCTTTGAGACGGCGACGCCAGGGTTGGTTTTTCCTTCTTCCGAGTTGATGCCCTCCATTGCGGTTCCGCTCTCTTCTGTCTCGAATGTTTCTCTAACGGCAGCACAGTTGCTAGGAGTTTTCTCAGTCTCTGGCGTATTCTGTGGCTCGTCGTTCTTTCCACTTTCACTGGCCGCAGCTTTCATAGGTCCCTTGTTTTTGGATGGGACACAAGGCGCGGCACCCGACGTTGTCGGCTTCTCGCCTCCACTGACGGTCTCCTCCGCGTCGACTTGGTCCATGACGTCCTCATCGACGGTGTCGCTTCGCCCAGTTCCGGTCACACTGGCGTAGCTACGCGCGCATTGACTCTCGTCGTGGCCATAGCGACGACAAAGCTTGCAACGCGGAACTCGGCACAGGCGCCGTATGTTACCGGTGCCATGGCACCGGAGGCAGAGCGGGAGCCTGCCTGGGACGTGCACGAGCGCATGATCTTCCCCGACGCGAAGTTGATGAGGCAGGTCCTCCACGGTAACGCCTACCTTCAGCCGTAGGGACACCAGGCGCGTGTGGGAGCCTTTGTCGTTGCAGCCTGCAACGCGCCACTTTTCCCTCGAAATTTTGCTGACCTTGCCAAAAGGCGCCAGGGTGCCTCTGACTTCGTCGTCCGGAGTCTTATGTAGAAGCCAGTACAGCTTCATCCTGACGTCTTGATTTCGAGGGTCTATTACCATGCATCGGTGGTCCTTTACGCTTAAGGTTGCAGCAGAAAAAATCTTTGTTTGCACTTTTCGTCCTTGAAAGTGATGGCCCAGACGTGGTTCATCTGATAGGCACCGAGGGTCTCCACTTGCGGCATCAGCTGCAGATAATCAAGTGCCTCACGGAAATGCTCGATTCGGTACGTCCTCGCCTTCACGTCTCCGTGCAAAAAATGGTCGTTGTAATTGTCGATCCTTTAGGTAGTTGCGGCAAAATAACCTGGTAGTGATCCTTCGGTGTGTCGTTCAACCTGAGGCCGCGGCCCGCTGGGCCGCTGTAACCGCCCCTTCGGATCCAAACATTTCGCGACCGTTCACTGCGGTGTCCGGAAGTGGAATCCCCCCCTAGACCAATGAGCCGATGTCTTTTCGCATTTGCGGCACGTTTACAGTGACGTAACCTCTTGGTTCTCTGCGAAAACGACGACGTGGGCATCTGTGATCACCTTCGTGCTGAGAAGAGAATAGGAACGTACTGAAAGAAAGAATGAGTAATGTTCTTCCGCTTTGCTTAAACATTTCTTTATATGCCGACTGACAGTAAAAAAAGACAAATACTAACGGGCTCGTCCGGGATTTGAACCCGGGACCTCTCGCACCCTAAGCCAGAATCATACCCCTAGACCAACGAGCCGACGTCTTGTCCCATTTGCGGCACGTTTACAGTATCGTAACATCTTGGCTCTCTGCAAAAACGAAGACGTGGCATCTTTGATCACCTTCGTGCTGAGAAGACAATAAGAACATACTGAAAAAAAGAATGGACAATGTTCTTTGGTTTTATTTACACATTTCTTTATATGCCGGCAGACATTAAAAAGAGCAATAATAATGGGCTTGTCCGCGATTTGAACCCGGGACCGCTCGCACCCGAAGCGAGAATCATACCCGTAGACCAGCGAGCTTTTTTTTTTCTCTTTATTGCTGGTCTTCGACGTACACATACGACATAAACAAACACACTTTATAATGGTAAAAGCAATGATCGACCGTCTTGGGCCCTTGCGAATAAATTAAAACACTTGGTCACCACTAGTTCATCCAATATATGCAGCCATTCGGGTGGTTCTGTTCTCGATCTATAAGCTTCGCGCAGATATAGCACGCTTTCAATAAAATGCTCTCTCGCAGGATGAATAACAGGCCTCTCATGACGCTCATCCATTCTTTTTTTTCCCACAGGCTATGTAAACATATTGCCATAAACATGTAACATGGCATATCCGCGTTCTCAGTTGGGAAGAAGCGGATGCCGTACGTTGTTATTGGTAATTCCATTTTCAACGTTCTTTGTAGGATATCCCACAAGAGCATTGCACCTGAACAATCAAGAAAGATATGCTCAATCGTCTCTGGTTGCCTGCATCTTGAACAGTTTACAAACCACGGCACAAAGATTCTCCTTTCTCTTAGCCATGGCTTCACTGGGAGCGTTCCAATGTGTAATTGGAAGAATAAGGTTTTTGCGGATGACCGTATCGGCATCCGCTTCACTCGCTTGAGCACATTTCTTCCTATGGATTCAACGTGGTACATTGAACGATAGACAGGCACTGGCAATGATACATCAAGTAAATCTTTGTACATTCTTTTTCGTTTAACAGATGCAAGTTAATTCAATGAAAAGGGCGTATGTAGGAAGTCAAAGGCCAATACGACTTCTCGCAGGAAGCCTCTGAGCCTCGGTCCTGTGCTGTAATCGGAGGACACAACGAATTGAGGCAACGCGTTGCTCAAACGTCTTTGAAGGACTGTGCACAAAAATGTATCTTTCTTATCGCGTAGGAACAAAACTCTCGAAACGGCTTGTCTTAAAAAGAGATGAACCAACCCTAGGCCCCCACTTTTCACTGTTCTGAACAAATTAGTGCGACTAGAGCGCTCCCATACGGAACCCCAAATGAAGATGGCAAACTGCTGGTGTATTCTTTGTATGCTGACTCTTGATGCGCACAATGCTTGTAAAACATGCCAAATTTTGGCCACTAAAAACACATTACACACTGTTGCTCTTGTGAATATTGATAGTTCTGTCCCACCCAGCCTTGCCATTTTCACCTTAATTTCTGCGACCTCTCCTTGCCAATAATCTTTGGTGCCCTGGTGATGTTGCAGCGGTACCCCAAGGTACTTGGTAGGCATATTTGTCCTTTGCATTTTTGCAAAAAGTGGAGGTGTGTCCTCCCGTTGTCCATACCATATCCCAATCGACTTGCCCCAATTAATTACACTCCCCGTCATTTTACAATACTTTGTCACAACATTAACAGCATTGCTTACACTTTGCTTGTCATCACAAAAGACAGCGACGTCATCCGCGTATGCAACCAATTTTACCTCACTGTAACCCACCCTAAAACCCCGGACATGGCTCTCTTTTATTATCTTTAGACACAGTGGCTCGAGATATACGGCAAACAGTAGAGGCGATAAACCACATCTCTGTCTTACGGAAGACCTGACGGCAATGCTGGGAGAGTGTTCTATTAACGATTACCTTTGTGGAAACGTCTGCATAACACATTCTGATCCCTTCTGTTAAGATTGTTCCGACATTCACGTGCTCCAAAACATTGAAAAGAATTGTGTGTGTCACTCTATCAAACGCTTTTTCTAGGTCCAATTGTAACATGGCCACCCTACCAGAAAAGTCGTCACAATGTTCAAGTACTGTTCTTGCTATGTGTACGTTTGTAGTTCTTGACCTCCCCTTAATGCCACATGTTTGACGTGGCCCTATCAATCGTGTTGTTATACTCTGTAGCCTTCTGCCCAAAACTTTAGTGCATATCTTATAGTCTGAGTGTGTCACTCTATCGAACGCTTTTTCTAGGTCCAATTGTAACATGGCCACCTTACCAGAAAAGTCGTCACAATGTTCAAGTACTGTTCTTGCTATGTGTACGTTTGTAGTTCTTGACCTCCCCTTAATGCCACATCTTTGATGTGGCCCTATCAATCGTATTGTTATACTCTGTAGCCTTCTGCCCAAAACTTTAGTGTATATCTTATAGTCTGAGTGTGTTAAGCTGATTGGTCGGTAGGCTCGCACGGATAGGAGTGATGAGGGATCGGTAGTTTTGGGTATCAGGACAATATGACTCTCGCGAAACGGCGGTGGCAGTACCTGATTTTCATAGGCTTCTGTGATAACGTAATGAAGAGCTGGAGCTATATCTGTTTTGAAAGCTTTATGTCTTGGAGCTATATCTGTTTTGAAGGCTCAGGTCATCTATAGCATGCTTTATTTCCTTGATGCTTGTTGGCATTTCTAATCTATTTCGCTGTTCATCATCTAGACTTGGCAAAAGGTGTAAGAATTCATTTTCGACCCCCTGTGCGCATTGCGTTTCATGTCCTAAAAGTTTGCTGTAATATTCTACAAAGGCATGTTGGATGGTTTTCTTATCACGTACTATTTCATTTCGGTATGTCATCGCATTTATCTCCTTTCGTGTGGCATAACTTTTTTCGTCCGAAAACGAGCGCTTTGTAGGTTGTTCTCCGCACCATAGATGTTCTGCGCGTGCGCGAATAATTTCGCCCCGATATTTTTCCTTATCGACAAGTTCCAACTGTGCTTTCGTTCGCTTTATTTCTTTAGCGAAACAACCAGGACGGATGCTTTACATGCTTAAATAAAAGTTGAGCTCACTTTGTAATTCTATTTCTTTTCTTTTTTCTTGGTGGTGTAAAACACTGGACCTTTCTATGGCTATTAGCTTTGTTTCTTGCTTAAAACACTCTCACCTTTCGTGTCATCTTTCCGTGTGCTTACTGTTCGTTTCTCGCTAGAGTATTTAAGTTCCGTCAAAAGAAAGAAATTTTATCATGACATGATAGACTCCTTAATGCCAGTTCCAATGTATAGGGTAGCATACTATGGAGGTTCAGGCGATGATGTCCTCAAAAAGGTCAAAAGAATGCCTGTGAAACCATCGGTAAAATCATTCTTCATAAACTCTACAGAAATACCCTGCCCGTAAAGACTTGGCTGGCCGACAAGGGAATATTTGTGCCGTGGACCACCAATTGTATAATGTGTAAGAAACCAGAGACTGTTGGTCACGTCTTTATCGATTGTTGAGATCCCTTTTTTCATTTGGATATCTTACAACAAACATTAAAGAAAGCATTACCACGGGGTATCATATAGTTAGATACAGGCAATAACGATGTTCCATATGACCTTATTATGCTGCTGATCCTCCATAGTATATGGTCCAAACGAATGTCGGTATGGCATGCTGATGTGAATGTTCGTTCTGTCTAAGAACACTTTATTGAAAGTGTCGTCTACATGCGTGAAGTGTACGAAGTGCAGAAAGAAACGCCCGACTGGTTGCCGCTCTTCGATGAGTTGGCTAAATTCAAGCGATTTTAATGTCAGCGAGTCAGCATGAGCTAAGCTGACTCTCTTTTTAACAATGTATTGCGCATTCCATTTCAGTGACGAGGAAATAAAGAAAAGAAAAACAGTCGTGGCCGAGTGGTTAAGGCGACAGACTCGAAATCCATTGGGGTCTCCCCGCACAGCTTTGAATCCTGTCGGCTGCGTGGCGGTGTGTTATTTTATTCGCCAGCCTTTCATGAACGTGTATCATTATGGGGAAGAAGTACTGCGGCTCACATGCGCAGTCGTGGCCGAGTGGCATAAACCTGTCCATTTTCGCAAAGGCAACTTTGTGTAACATGTTTTTTTATTACGAGGTTGTGGGACGTCATGCAGACGTTGTACTGTTCAAGGGTAAACGTGCAAAGGCTCCAAAGAGTGCTCGCGGTTTTTAACTGGGGCTCTACCTGGCAAAACTGCAGCCGAACAAATCTGTACAGACACGTGAAAGAAGGGGGGCTGGGTTTGGCACATCTTTTTGTAGGACAGCTTGTCAACAGATTCTAGTTTTTTCGAGATGTGCGTGACCCATTTCTGCGTACGGTAGGCCAGCTAAGGCTGAGAGGCGCTTTGCAGGTACTTATCGTTAGTACTGATAGTATGTCGGAAACGCTTCGTGGCTATATTAAAGAAGTTGTAGATAGTGTGCGCTTTCTTTCTGTGTGTTTTTCGTTTGATTATTTATGTGGCGTGAAAAGGAAAACATTATATAAAGATGTCTGCGACATTGCATTTCCAGTTCGATTGTACAGAGCTCCATATAGTGAGGGAATAGGACAAGATGTCCTTAAACGGGTAAAAAATGTGGAGGTGCCTACTGGGGAAAAAATATTATTTTTTAAACTACATACAGGAACACTTTCAGTGGAGACATTCATGGAAGAACGTAGGCTCCTTGTAGCATGGGGCTCACACTGCTTGATTTGCAAACAACCTGAAACAGTAGATCATGTCTTTTTGCATCGCTGGACAGGGGTGTTCTGGGGTGTCCTACAACGAACAATGAAAAAAGAGTTTCCGTTAAATGCGCATGGGATAAGGTACCTAGCCGTAAAGAATGAAGACGGGGTTCCATTTGACCTAACAGTGCTCATTGGCCTTCATTGTCTATGGCGGGCTAGGATGGCTGGGTGCCATTGCGACCCGGAGGGTAGGCCTGCGCGTATTTATTTTCGAGGAAGTATGACTAGCTTCATTGAAATAAAGAAAATACAAGATTGTGTACCCGAATGGCTGTCGAGTATAGAACCTCTCACAGCATTGAAAAAAATTAATTAGACAACGCCACTTTTTATAGGACTGATGGTATGTATGTTCTTTCAAAATGTTTTGTAGTTGTTAGTTGTGTATTGTAATTTTGCTCTGTATTACGCGTTCTGTACAATGTCCAAGACCGGCAACAAAAGAAAAGCAATTCTGGCTGAGTGGTTAAGGCGATGGACACGAAATGCATTGGGGTCTCCCCGCACAGGTTCGAATCTTGTCGGCTGCGTGGTGGTGTCTTATTTTATTCGCCAGCTTTTCGAGAACGCGTATCATTGTGGCGCAGAGGTACTGCGGCTCAAGTGCGCGGTCGTGTCATTCTGCATCCGGCAGCCGAGCTGTTCGGATCGTAGGGTCACGGCCTCTTCAGGGGCAGCGACAGCGGCCACTTTCGGCCGCGAAAACAGGCTTACCGACGAGGACAAGGAGTATCCGTTTATCTTGCCGCAACTGCCGAAAGGACGAGTTGCGATGAACACCGTGTTTTTACACGGGGATGTACGTGCGAGATCCTACAAGCTCGAAGACTTCAGTCACACCCTATTGCCTACGGGCCTGTTGCCTGACGTGGTATGCATAGGGGCGTACCAGATTAACCACGTCTGGGCGGGGAGACCCTCAATGAGGCGATTGCCACAAAACGGCTGCTGGCCATGAAGGAAATGCAAGTGAAGGGACGACGGTGCCTCACTGTTGACCCGCAGGACCAGCAGGTGAAGCTTAGGCTTCACTAGCTGCTGTACGGCGTTTCCAATGAGGACATCCGGACGGTGTTCGCAACCTTCGGCAAGGTGGAAGGGGTGAGCAGAGAGCGGTGGCGCGTACAAGGCATGGGAGACAAGACCTCTACCACCCGGACCGTGCTCCTGAAGCTGAAAAGCGGCGTAAAATCGGAAGACCTGCCTCATCAGGTGCGCGTCGGCGGAGAGTGAAGTTGTGGTCGTTCCCGGGACGCCCATGCAGTGTCTGCGCTGCCAATGCACGGGACACGTCCGCCGTGATTGTAAAGGCCCCCGCTGTTCCAGATGCAGGCGTTTCGGCCATGTTAACGCTGACTGCGTCAAATCGTACGCAGCCGTGACAGGACGAGCAGCGAGTGACGTTGCTGCAGAGAACGTTATGGATGTGGTCGAGACAGAGAGGACGCCGCCAAAGGAAACGGAGACCTGGTTACGAGAGCGACAGTCAGTGGGACATCGACCGTCGGCGCAGAAGACAGGGTGGCTGAGGCTGCCGAGAAGATGAGCAAGACGGCACAGGTCCTGAGTTCAGCGGGTCATGATACGGGAGCGTTAACGAAGACGCACCCAATGAGGACACGACAGAAATGCTGCAGGACGGGGACGCCAACGACGGTGAGCGTACTGCAACTCTCAGTGTCCCAGTCAAGCGCCGCCACGACGCGACCAAGGACCGGAACGGTAGTACAACCAGCGCCAGCGAGGGGCCACCGCCAAAGGCGCCTCATGGGAGGCAGATGGGCTACAAGCCAAAACCTAGTATTCCGCCTGAAACGAAGGCTGTTGTCAAAGCGGCGACGGCCACCAACGCCAGCAAGCCGGAAGGTGCTGGAGGCGGCTAGCCGAGGGCTAGTCGTGAACAGTAAGCACCATGCTCCGGGCCTAGTTTTTCCTTAGTTAAGATGGCTCTCGTGCCGTCACCTAATGTTGCCACATTAAACGTGAGAGGGTTGGCGCCTAATCGTAGGCAAAGTCAGGTCCTACGGTTGGTCAGTGCCCAAGACGTCGACATACTAGCCGTCCAGGAGACCAAGGTTGACGGAGAGCAGGAGACCTGGAGCATGGTGCGGCGTTTCACGACTAGATATTATGCAGTCGTTGATCACGTGGTAGGGACGTCCGCCGGTTGTGTTCTGTTTGTAAAGAAGTTGCCTGGCCTTGCTGTTCAAAGTGTATTTCCATGTCAGTCCGGAAGGATTGTTTTTTGTGATTTTGTTCATCGTGAAATTGAATTTCGTGTCATGTGCGGATATACGCCGAATTCTGTAGAAGAGCGCGTCTTATTTTTGGGAACCTTCTTCAGTATATTTTCTGCGATAAGTGCATGATTTTGTTGGTGGATTTCAATTCTGTTTTGAATGCTCAGGATAGAGCCAATAATGCCGGTATTCGTGATAGAAGCAGCAGGGTGTTGACTAAGCTAATTAGTGAAAATGAAGTGAACGATGTTTGCGTGTGTCTGGAAAGGGAGCGGGAACTAATGTACACGCGATTTGAAGGTAGTAGTCATGCGCGGTTAGACCACATGTACATATCGCAAGACATGATTCCAAAGGGCCATATTTATTCTGTGGCACCAGTAGGGTTCTCAGACCACTGCCTGATGAAATGTCACATAGGCACGGAGAGGAAGAGAGAAGCTTTTAATTGGGACCTATGGAAAATGAATGCATTACTACTAAAAGACGAACCATTTGTAGAGGCAGTACATGAGGCCGTTAGGGAGGTATGTGAGAAAAATAGTAAAACAATAGCAGAGAAATGGGAAAGGTTCAAACAAAACGTAAAAATGAAAGCCTTAGAAAGTCATGCGTTCTGTAAGGTCATGCGTTTTGTGCGTCAGGGCTGCCCCCTTAGTCCACTTTTGTTTGGAATTTACATAGACACTATGTGTTTGGCAATAACAGAAGTGATCTAATACAAGCCACACAAGTCAAGCTCTTGGCATATGCAAATGATATCGTCTTGTGTTGTTCAAGCAAACAAAGTGTGACCGAAACGATAAGGGTAGTAAAACATTTTTGTGGTGTGACGGGTAGTAGAGTGAATTCGGGGAAGTCCCTCGGTTTGTGGCACGGAGAGGGGTCTTCGGTCCCGGACAATTTTTCACACATGAACTGGATTAAAACCCCGACCAAGTATCTAGGTGTTATCATAGACAGTTACAAAAATAGCGATGAATACTGGACGAACCAAGCAAAATAAACTAGAGAAAATGCAGAATGGTGTAAAGGCATCAACCTGTCTATTTTCGCAAAGGCAACTTTGTGTAACATGTTTTTTATTACGAAGTTGTGGTAGGTCATGCAGACCTCGTACTGTTCAAAGGTAAACGTGCAAAGGCTGCACAGAGTGTTCGCGGTTTTTATCTGGGGCTCTACCTGGGAAAGGTGTAGCCGAACAAATCTGTTCAGGCACGTGAAGGAAGGGGGGCTGGGCTTGGCGCATCTTTTTGTTCGACAGCTCGTCAACAGATTTTTTTATTTTTGGGGGGGATGTGCGTGATCCATTTCTACGTACGGTATGCCAGCTAAGGTTGAGAGGCGCTTGGCCGGCACTTATCGTTAGTGCTGATAGTATGCCGGGAAGGCTTCGTGGCTATGTAAAAGAAGTTGTAGATAGTGTGCGCTCTTTTTCTGTGCGTTTTTTATTGTTATTTATATGGTGTGGAAAGGAAGACGTTATATAAAGATGTTTGCGACATTGTATTTCCAGAGCAATTGTACAGAGCTCTATACAGTAAGGGACCAGGACAGGATGTCCTTAAACGAGTGAAAAATATAGAGGTGCCTACTGGAGTAAAGACATTTTTTTTAACTACACACAGGGACACTCTCAGCGAAGACATTTATGGAAGAATGTGGCTTCCTTGTACCACGGGCCTCACACTGCTTGATTTGCTAACAGCCTGAAACAGTAGATCATGTCTTTTTGCATTGCTGGGCAATGGTGTTCTTGTGGGATGTCCTACAACGAACAATGAAGAAAGAGTTTCCGTTAAATTCGCATGGGATCAGGCACCTAGCGTTAAAAAATGAAGACCGGTTCAATTTGACCCAATAATGCTCAATGGCCTTCATTGTCTATGGCGGGCTAGGAAGGCTGGGTACCATTGCGACCCGTACGCTAGGCCTGCGCGTATTTATTTTCTAGAAAGTATGTCTGCCTTCATTGAAATAAAGAAAATACAGGATTGTATGCCCGAATGGCTGTCAAGGATATAACCTCTGACAGCATTGAAATAATTTTAATTAGACAACGCCAGTCCTTATAGGACTGATGGCGTGCATGTTCTTTCAAAATGTTTTGTAGTTGTTAGTTTTCTATTGTAATTTCGTTCTGTATTATGCGCTCTGTACAATGTCGAAGACCGGCAATAAAAAAAAATAAAAGAAGTGGCCAGTACCCCCGCTTGTCACGCGGGAGGCCGACACTATCTTTGAAAACTTTTAGGCAAGAACAGTGCAGGAAGGAGACAGAAGAACTGCATTTATTTCCATAATTCCCCATTTTATGGTCTTTTCTTCTCGCTTAGACAATGCCTCTGCCTAGCCACAGTAGCTCCCACGGCACTGCTGTTGGTATTCATCCAATTTCTTTCTTTTTCTTATGCTTAGGCAGGCAGCGCACCTCTAAGAGCCATGTTGACTGCGGGTGTGTCATCGAAGTCACCACGAAAGCATTTGAGAGAAAGCCACAGCCAATATAAACAGACACTTCTCCATGTAAACGATACTCTTCCTCTCGTATGACTCCCACACCTGGCCACGCCAGCTCACCTATGCAGACTCCACCAACAAAGACGCCGCGGAGGCACGGGCAGTTCAGAGGCAAGAATAAATGACACTGGTGTTGGCATTCACCCAATTTTTCTTTCTCTTACGCTGAGGCAGCCAGCACACCTCGGAACAGCCACGTTGACTGCCAGTGTGTCAGCAGATTCGTGTTGTACATAAGCTGATGGTAGACTTCAATAAACTTGAACTTGATAATAAACTTTGTTATAAAGTTGAAGGCAAATGAGACATTGATGCCTTGGTTTTTTGCACAGTTAGTGTACACCTATAATATATGTTATGTTTTGCCATGCTGCAGAGCGTATTTTGAAGTTTCCCTCTATACTTTTCCCTTTAATTACGTATGTGTTGTGTGGCGCTCAATGCTGCAGTTCATGTTGTAGCAGCTGCTTTGTCTGTGTATTGCGCATTGGATTAAGCTTGTGATGTCCACATGGGCAAAATGCCTATACTTCTCTCACATTTACAAAATAAAGTAATACGTAGTTCTCAGTGTTACAATAAAAATAAAAGTAAGCAATCTCATCGAGGAATTGTGTTTATCACGGTAATGTCTATGACAGTTTTGGCAAGTTGACACCGTGAACTGCTCAATCCGTCATGGGAAGGAATTATATGTATACATATAGAAAGAAAAGGGGGTATGTGTGCGTGCTTCTGGGGGGGGGGGGCGTATAGGATTAGACGCGGTACGAAAAAAGTACCTACGACGTCCTCTAGACCCATTCCTTTACGGTACCGTAACAAAGCGTATTCAATTCAATGCGTATTAAAGTGACTTCAATGTCAGCGTAGGCAAGAAGCGGGCTGGAGACAAGTCAGTGGGGGAATATGGCATAGGCTCCAGGAATAGCAGGGGAGAGTTATTAGTAGAGTTTGCAGAACAGAATAATATGCGGATAATGAATACCTTCTTCCGCAAGCAGGATAGCCGAAAGTGGACGTGGAGGAGTGTGAATGGCGAGACTAGAAATGAAATAAACTTAATAATCTGCGCCAACCCTGGCATCATACAAGACGTGAAAGTGCTCGGCAAGGTGCGCCGCAGTGACCATAGCATGGTAAGAAATCGAATTAGCCTAGACTTGAGGAGGGAACTGAATAAACTGGTACATAAGAAGCCGATCAATGAGTTAGCGGTAAGAGGGAAAATAGAGGAATTCCGGATCAAGCTACAGAACAGGTATTCGGCCTTAACTCAGGAAGAGGACCTTAGTGTGGAAGATATGAACGACAATCTTATGGGCATCATTAAGGAATGTGCAACAGAAGTCCGTGGGAACTTCTTTAGACAGGATGCCAGTAAGCTATCGCAGGAGACGAAAGATCTGATGAAGAAGCGCCAATGTATGAAAGCCTCTAACCCTACAGCTAGAACAGAACTGGCAGAACTTTCGAAGTTAACCAACAAGCGTAAGACAGCTGACATAAGGAAATATAATATGGATAGAATTGAACATGCTCTCAGGAACGGAGAAGCCTAAAAGCAGTGAAGAAGAAACTAGGAATAGGGAAGAATCAGATGTATGCGTTAAGAGACAAAGCCGACAATATCATTACTAATATGGATGAGATCGTTCAAGTGGCTGAGGAGTTCTATATAGATTTATACAGTACCAGTGGCACCCACAACAATAATGGAAGAGAGAATAGTCTAGAGGAATTTGAAATCCCACAAGTAACGCCGGAAGAAGTAAAGAAAGCCTTGGGAGCTATGCAAAGGGGGAAGGAAGCTGGGGAGGATCAGGTAACAGCAGATTTGTTGAATGATGGTGGCCAGATTGTTCTAGAAAAACTGGCCACCCTGTATACGCAATGCCTCATGACTTCGAGCGTACCGGAATCTTGGAAGAACATTAATATAATCCTAATCCATAAGAAAGGGGACGCCAAAGACTTGAAAAATTATAGACCGATCAGGTTACTGTCCGTTGCCTACAAAGTATTTACTAAGGTAGTTGCAAATAGAATCAGGAACACCTTAGACTTCCGTAAACCAAAGGACCAGGCAGGATTCCATAAAGGCTACTCAACAATAAACCATATTCACACTATCCATCAGGTGATAGAGAAATGTGCGGAATATAACCAACCCTTATATATAGCTTTCATTGATTACGAGAAAGCATTTGATTCAGTTGAAACCTCAGCCGTCATGCAGGCATTACGGAATCAGGGTGTAGAGGAGCCATATGTAAAAAATACTGAAAGATATCTATAGCTGCTCCACAGCCACCGTAGTCCTCCATAAAGAAAGCAACAAAATCCCAATAAAGAAAGGCGTCAGGCAGGGAGATACGATCTCTTCAATGCTACAGTAAAAGCTCGTTAATTCGAACCCCAAGGGGTAGCCGCTTCAGTTCGAATTAACGAAAGTTCGAACTAACGAAAGTGAAGGAGAGCAACAGTACACTGCGATTTGGAAGTAGTAGGGCATGTCAGAAATTTGACGTGTCAGAAAGTGATGGCGTGTGCCGCGGTCACACGCCATCTTGAAGTCGAAGCTCTGGGTCCGACTGTGCCACACTACCGATGTCCACCAAAACGAACGTTAGCCGAGGCTTCACACCATCACAATGAATCGCGATGGCCGATACCTCCTAAGCTGAAAACAGACGTGCACAACCGATGAAGACTGCCGAGACAAAGACGCTGAACATGTGAAGGTGGCGAAGGCCCTGATTCGTTGGTTCTTGATTGCAAGCGCAGCTGCGACGTACTTGATTCGCTGTGTTACGATGGCGCTTGCCGTGCCATCTCCGCACAACATTAGCAGCTGTGCAAGATTTGCAAAGCCTCCGAGATTCGCAACGGGCATGAAGTCTCGGAAGTTACATAGAACGGAGAGGCGGCAGCCGCCGCTGCTTTCTGGCTGGCCCCGCGTCGGTTAGATTTTTTTCCAATTTTGCCTTCTCTCGCCGTTCTCTCCGTTTCGGAGGCAATACAGCCTTGTGTGTAGGCAGTAGGCGCGTTTCTCTGGCCGTGTGCCAGGCGAGCGTAGTTCGAATTATCCGTGAGGGAACCTTCTCGCGTTCGAATTAACGGACTTTTTTATACATAGACTTCTGTGGAGCTTGGCCGAACCAAATCGTACAGTTCGAATTATCCATAAATTCGAATTATTGAAGTTCGAATTACCGAGCTTTCACTGTATTGCAGCGTGTTTACAGTAAGTATTCAGAGACCTGGATTGGGAAGAATTGGGGATAAGAGTTAATGGAGAATACCTTAGTAACTTGCGATTCGCTGAGGATATTGCCTTGCTTAGTACCTCAGGGGACCAACTACAATGCATGCTCACTGACCTGGAGAGGCAAAGCAGAAGGGTGGGTCTAAAAATTAATCTGCAGAAAACTAATGTTTAACAGTCTCGGAAGAGAACAGCAGTTTACGATAGGTAGCGAGGCACTAGGAGTGGTAAGGGAATACATCTACTTAGGACAGGTAGTGACTGCGGATGCGGATCATCAGACTGAAATAATCAGAAGAATAAAAATAGGCTGGGGTGCGTTTGGCAGGCATTCTCAGATCATGAACAGCAGGTTGCCATTATCCCTCAAGAGAAAAGTGTATAACAGCTGTGTCTTACCAGTACTCAAGTACGGACCAGAAACCTGGAGGCTTACGAAGAGGGTTCTACTTAAATTGAGGACGACGGAACGAGCTATGGAAAGAAGAATGATGGGTGTAACGTAAAGGGATAAGAAAAGGGCAGATTGGGTGAGGGAACAAACGCGAGTTAATGATATCTTAGTTGAAATCAAGAAAAAGAAATGGGCATGGGCAGGACACGTAATGAGGAGGGAAGGTAACCGATGGTCATTAAGGGTTACGGACTGGATTCCAAGGGAAGGGAAGCGTAGCAGGGGGCGGCAGAAAGATAGCTGGGCGGATGAGATTAAGAAGTTTGCAGGGGCAACATGGCCACAATTAGTACATGACCGGGGTAGTTGGAGAAGTGTGGGAGAGGCCTTTGCCCTGCAGTGGCGTAACCAGGCCTATGATGATGATGATGATTCTGACATCTGTCGACGGCGCTCAAACCAAGTTTGGAAAGCCATCAGTCAGGCACTGAACCACAAAGCAAATCACCATACTTTAACGGTAATTACCATTAGCGTCAACAAACTTTCCTGTGTGCATTTATCCGAGCATTTCAGTGAGCACTTTGCTAAAGCGGTGCAACCACTGGGAAGCATTGCTCATACTCATATTACTTACCGTAATACTGATACAATTTTTCTCCCACCCACAGATGAAGCAGAAATAATACGCACATTTCTTTCCCTAAAAAACTGTAAAGCTGTCGATGTCGATGGACTTCAGGTGGAAGCGGTTAAGCACGTAATTGACCTGCTTACTCCTTGTCTAGCTTACGTGTTTAATCTAGTCTTTCAATCTGGCTGTCTCCCAAATCTCATAAAAATCTCTAAAGCTTCTGTTATATTTAAAGGTGGAGATACTAATGATGCTAATAATTACCGACCAATTTCAATAATACCTGTATTTTCTAAAGGATTAGAGAAAATAATATATCAGAGTATCAGCATGGTTTTCAACGTGGTAAATCTACACAGACTGCGCCGTTCGCTCAAAAAGAATTGCCAATAACATCGAAGAAAAAAACTTACGCTGGGTGTTTTCATTGACAATAGCAAGGCCTTCGGTACCCTAGGTCACTACATTTTACTCGGAAAATTAAGCGCTTCTGGGGTACGTGGTGTAACTAATTCATTGTTTAGTTCATATCTCTCTGAGAGGAAACAGTACGTTTCTATTGCTAACTGTTTTTCTTCTTCTAAAACCATTTCTTGTAGCGTGCCTCAAGAAAGCATTTTTAGGACCAATGCTCTTCAATATCTACATGAATGATATTGTTAAGAAAAACAGTGATGCCTCCTGCCTACTCTACGTGAGTGACACTAGTATTTTTGTTTCTGGACAAAATCCAACTGAAATAACTGCCAGAACCGAAAGTGTACTTTCAGATGTGCTGCAATGGTCTATTGCTAATGGCCTACGAATAAATGCGAAAAAAAGAAAAGCTGTATTTTTCAGATCCCGAGGCACGGAAGTCAACGTGAACCAATCATTAACGCTCGAGGGAATACCCGTCGAAGCAGTGAAAAAACATGAAGTTCTGGGTGCGACTTTTTCTGCTCATACGACATGGACGTGTCATATTGAATCACTGACTAAATCATAATCGTGTGCTGCTGGTGTTCTGTCACGATGTAGGCATTTTCTTCCGTAAAAAAGCTCAACTTCAGATTTATCATGCTCTGTTTTCTTCCCATATAAATTACTGCCTGTTAGTCTGGGGCACCACAACCCTAGGTAACATAAAAACAATACACCTATTGCAAAAAAGAACACTTCGGTATATTGCAAACGTCCCACGCAATAGTTCTACAGCTACATTGTTTACTCGCTATGAGATAATCAGTCTGAAACGCATGTCCGATTTTCGTTAAATGTATGCTTAATTCTGCCCAAAGGAACAATTCAGAGGGTTTATTGAAGATTCACCTAATATAAGCATGCATTACACTGATTTACGCACCCACAGTTCCGACTAGTAGCCTGTTCCTCGTTCCCGAACGACCTATTTTTTGCAGTCTCTTAGATTCACACTGCCGTCCCTACATAATAAATATGAAGAGAAAGAAGCTAACTTTTCTACGTTTACAAAAAAGAAATGCGTGAATTTTTTCCAACTCTTCTCTAACGTTTTATAATATACGGTCGGATGATGAACAAAATTGTTTCATCACTTTTTGTATTGCGTTTATTGTTTTCATCATTTTATGTGTGTTCACGTGAACATTGAATATTTCAGCTACAATGTACAGCCGACCTGGAGTGTACTTATGTATTGACCTTATTTGTTCTATTGTTCCATTGTTCCCTTTGCACAACCTCATTGTAATTTTTTAAACTGCATTTTTTTATTCTATGGTTGTAAATTTGTTTTTGAAAGTATGCATTTTACTACCGCTGTTATGTACGTGGGCCTTTAGGCACTTTCAAGTGGTGTGATTACCGCGTTTTTGCATAAATGGCCCCCAACTGTATTTGGAAATAAAGATTTGATTGATTGATTGATTGATTGACTGATTGATTGATTGATTGATTGATTGTTGATTGATTGATTGATTGATTGATTGATTGATTGATTGATTGATTGATTGATTGATTGATTGATTGATTGATTGATTGATCGATCGATCGATCTCTGGCCTGTGGATCGCATGAGTCGTGTGGTAGGAATCTCTACGTCTTGTCAGGCAGGCGCACTATGCTAGGCACTAGACATTCACTATGCTGCAAATAATGCAGAACATTAAAAGACCAGTGCATGATCAGTGCATGTTCTGTGGCAGAAAAGTTATACGATGGGAGGAGAACATGAGCAGTTCCTTAATTGTGCGTACTTGGAAATAAAATACCATTACATGCATCAGCCATCTCTATGCATATAAGGACAGCTCAAAAGGAGAGTGAGGGGGAGGGCTGGCCTCCCTCTCCCCCCATCATTACCCCCTTCCTACCACCAAGTAATGCCACTTGGGATGTGATGAGATAACTTAGTGAACTCCCAACGAAAATTGAGAGTCAAGGTCCCTCCCCAACAGAAGAAATTTAATTTCAGTATGTAACTGAAACATTTCAACAAAGCATTGCTTAACGTTGATTCCAAAACAAGCTCACAGGTTCAGCCATAATTTTTTTACTGTGCTAAGCAGCTATGAGCTTGTTTTTGTTTCCTTGTAGCATCACGGATGCCATCACTCTGGAAGCCCTGGAGGTGAAATTAGGTAAGAAAGAATGTTCATAAATTCACATGGGTTCGCACTAAGAACCTAAAGGCTCAGCAGCAGGTACCGACCCAATACTCCACAACCGCATTACATTTGCGAGGAAAAAAAGTTGCAGTATAGGCTTACGTCAAAGTTCACAGAATAGTTTTAATAGATCACAATAAAGATGGCATCTCAAAATAAATTTCTTTGTTGAATATAATCTCTAAAGGGGCTCTGAAACACTTTTCTAACAAATCATAGAATGACATCACCATTAAATTATGTCACCTCCCGAATTTCCTGCCACAATAGTTTTTTAATCCTCTAAGCACAAGCAAAGCTGTACGTATAAGTTATTGGATCAATCAGCAGCTTTCTCTCTCATTTCATATCCACTAGCACACTGGAAGCTAGGGGAGATGGCAAGAGAGCACAAGGGAGCAATCGTTGCCCTCGCCCAAAGGTTCAACGCGAGACGGCTCATAGCAGCACGCCATGGCCGCTGAGAATGTTCTTGCGATCATGAAATCAGCCAATAGCTGTTGTGGGTCCACTTGCTTGCGATGAAGCTGCATGAAAACATTGCAGATGTGAGAGCAAGTGGTGTTTCACTACTTTTGACACGAGATTAGAAATGCCCTGCTACATGCAGTGCAATAATGTTTGGCTCACATGTTCACAGGAACCTCGTTAACAGATCAGGAGGGTTTTCTTACCATATTCAAAAAGCGTTCCAGGGCCCCTTTAAAAGTTCCCAATAAGGACCAACCGAGCTAGCAACACTGCATCTTGTTATCTCCTCTGATCTCACAAAGAAAGAAAGTTGACTCTCTATAACTTGGCTACGCTATACAGAATGCTTTCAACAGGCCGCATTGAAATTAGCATAAATACATGAAGGTCTTTCTTTCTTTATTTATATTATATCTTAAGTTACACAAGGGCAGACTAAACAATGACCTGTGCACCCCATTATCTTCTCACATCTAGACACCTCTGGTCCAAGGTCGCGTCACTTCCATGTCAATGAGGCAGATTAAGCAAGGCGCACTATGCACCCATGAAATTTCACCCTTTTCAAAATTGCTTAATGTATTTGAAAGCATTCTATTGTTCCAAATTTACTTATGTGACCCTAAACGTTGTTCTTCATTTCGGGTTTCAGATTAGCTTGGTGTCAACCAATAAATGTACGGCTACGATACACCGACACAACATTACATATGCCAATGAAAAAGAAAGAGTTGCTCTGTAATATTGCTTCCCCAGATTTCAAGATGATCACTTTTATGGCAGCATCACAAAAATATGAAATTGATTTTGTGAATGAAATAAGCCTGCATAGTATTGCATGCATGGTAGCTTTTGACAAAGTACATCAATTTGGCTATGTATTAATGCAGGCTTCAGAACAAGAGGATGTTAACATAGAGATGAAGAATACAAGGCTTTAACGAAAATAATTTCAGAGGCTGCTATTGAAGTTGGGCGTAAGGCACAAAGTCATGGAACGGGAAAGCTCTCCCAAGCAACAGCGAACCTCAGAACTGACAGTACGAATCTCAAACACCAGTAATCACACTAAACTGACAGAAATGTCAAAGCTAGTAAAATGGAAAATAAATATAGTCGGATACAACTCAAATCTGCAGTCGCTCACGCCCTCATAACCGCCAGCCACTGTTCCTCCGCAAGGATGCAAATAGTTCCTGCGTCAAACTTTCCCTGTTCCCTAAATAAGGTGGTAACCACAAAAATAAAATTATAAGCGCCTAATTTTATACGTTTTCACTCGTTTATTATAGTGGAATGGTGAAAATCTAATTCTTCATTGAACTGAAATAAAGACCTTGCTTTACTGCAACTATTTACTGTCAAGTTTCACTTCAATTGGCATTGAAGTTTCATGAGTAAAATGGACTTAGCAGTGAAATTAACTGTACCGTTGACTTTTGAAGAGTGAAATGTTCAGACTCCATGCACTTTTTCCATGTCTGTTGCACACCTCATCGCTTCCGCCAATGAAAAGATTCTTCAAGAACAACACACACTCCAGAGGTATGAAGTACGACGCCAGTTCGAAAACGTCACATGACAACGACTTCGTCTGCTTGTGTGATTGGTTATCGGAGTAACACCACCCCGCGCGGCCCGTGTGCCTTAGTTGCCATCTGCTGTTTTTTTTTTTTGTTGTATCCTACTTCCTAGCCATGCTACTAGAGCGTGCGTAATTCTGGCAGCTTGCCTTGTCACAAGTTTGTTGTGCTGTGGTGACGTTGAGCCCAGCCCCGGCCCTGCTGATAGCAAAATCCTTGATGCTCTTCTCTCCAAACTAGAAGCTTCAGACGCAAGAAATAGTGAATCCCAAAATTATACCAAGCATCAGCTGAATGGCATTGCGGAAAAAAATTGATGACCTTGCCAAACGCGTGTCCACTCTTGAAACTGCCATCAAAGACGTGGACAGGTTGAAAATAACTGTTGCCGAAAGATCTTCGAGGATTACTTCATTGCAACTAAAAATAGACCAGCTATCGTGCACCCTGGATGACCAAGCCAACTGCGGTGACTGGGTAGCCCATGGTCCATTGGCTATAACGTAGGGCTGTTGTATAGAGGTAACCGGGTTCTAAACAGACTGCCGGACCAACTAGAGTCACTGGGCGTGTGACACTGGCTATCTTCTTGCCGTTCTTCAATGATCCCCTGTCACACTAACGTGGGTCATTGGGTAGACCCACTGGTTATACGCCCCTCGTCAACGAACGCCTCTGGCGTCAACTTGTATCGCTGGGTAAGTGCCACTATAGTAGGATACGGCTTAAAAAAGCAGCAGTTGGCAACCAAGGCACACGGGCCGCGTGGGGTTGTGTTACTCCGCCAGCCAATTACAGAAGCAAACAAAATCAGCGTCATTCGATCTTTCCAAATGGCGTCGCACTTGATAGTTTCGGTGCGTCTGCTGTTCTTGAAGAGTCTTTTCATCGGCGAAAGCTATAGGGTGTGCAACAAACATGGAGAAAGTGTATGGAGTCTAAGCATTTCACTCTTAAAAGTGCGCGGTACAGTTCATTTCACTGCCGAGTCCGTTTTATTACTCATGAAACATCACTGCGAACTGAACTGAAACTTGAGAATAAATATTGTGAAGTTCGCGCTCGATTTTCTTTCCTTTGTTGTCCCATCCTCGAGAAGTCCACCGAAAGGTTAATATGCACCAAAAAGCCCAGCTACAAACCATTCTTGACAATGAATAGTTGCAGCGAAGCAAGACTAGTTTTGTCGTGCTTGCAGTTCCTTTCCAGCCTACAGCCAGGTCTCTTCGTATTGATCGTACGTGTTGTATCAGCCGCTTGGAAGTATTTCTTTAGCGAGAAGTGCTATTGATGGAGTACTCAACCTAAATTGATTTGTACCCGTACGTTCATAGCATCGTAAAATCCATGCCGTTAAGGTCATTTTATATACGTTTCATTGTAATTTTTCGTAGTTGGACAGGACCACTGAAGAACCGCTGTCGGCTTGCTGGCATGCTTTCCGAACTGGCTGCTGGCTTCCTTTCGAGATGGCGCAATTGTCAATCGTTATCCAAAGCACATATTTTTCATTTCGGTTTCACGATTTCTGGGCGCTGTGAAACGGTGAACGTTGTCGTTGCGCACTGGCTCGCATGCCGAGCCCGAGGATGGCTGCAATCCCAGCCGCGGTGGCCGTGTTTCTATGGAGGCGAAACACAAGGCGCCTGTATACTGTGCGACTTCAGTGCACGTTAAACAACCCCAGATGGTAGAAATTATTCCAGAACCCTCCACTATGCCGTCCCTCATTACCAATGTGTCGCTTTCGCCATTTATCCAATGTCACCAAGTCAGGAGCTGTGTTTCACGATTTCACGCCACTGTGCTATTATTTTATGCCTAAATAAACTGTCTTTTACAGCCTTGAGCACAATTATCCTAATACCTTTGTAATCACCTTAATTGCGCAGATCAAATGTGTGGTGCACTCTTGCAATACAGAGGAAGCAATTGCTTCGGCAACCATGAGCATTCAATGATGGAAAATTCGTTTCAAATGCCTTAGGTGCATGTCTGATTCATGCACTATCCAAACATTGCCCTATATTAAGCTCACACATGTTGGTACTGCAACTGGCAGCACAGCTAAGAAGCTGTGCATTGCGTGTCTCATAGCCCAGGTACACCTTCCAGAGGTTAAACACCACATACCATACCATACATAACAGTGCGCACAGATGCTCATAGAATCAGCAAATATCAAAGGCCTAGCATCCTTCATTAGCAAGTGCCATGAACAGATTACAGCAAACATAACCGTACTGTTGCACGTTAAAAAATCAAGCTGCATGTGACAAGACATTTGCAAAGTTTTTGGGCCGAAGATCGGTGCTCGGTTGAGCTGCACTGGACAGGTGGATAGTATAAACAGGTAATAGTTAATTAATCGGATATTGTAACAAAAGTAATTTATGTAGAGTAACTTTATATAGCAGTAGACGAGGCAATGTTGCTGGGTCAACTTTTCACCGTTGTTCATGTTAACTTAGAGTTGTGGCAAGAAATCTTTTGAGACACAGACTAGCAGACGGACTTTGTTTATTTTTCCATTCAAACAATATGCGGCGTTGGGCTCGAGTGAAGAGACCCAAGACCTAGTGGCTTCAAGATGACAAAAGAGCATGCATTAGACTAGGACAACATACACCTATGAACAGATGTACATACGTACATAGCACTGACAGTAACACATTTACATCTTGCTCCCTCTGTCGTGTGTTAACTTGATCATTCATCCTTGGAGCCCATTGGGAGGGTTCAGAGGAGATACAGAACATGCGTGAGAGCTAGGCTGAGTATCGGCCAAGGGGCATACAGCGGAGAGACGATTGTGAATACACTGGTCCATACAAAATGCAAGTTCATGTCGAGACAACACATAAAGTTAGAGCGCTTCTTGCCTTGTCAAGAAAGGCGAAATCCTCACTGAATGTAATCGACTTGCTGTCCACTGCCAATGGCCACTGTTCAGGGAGGAGGAAACACAAGTGCGAAAAATGTCATTTTTCAGTACACTCTAATCTACTGTACAGGAATGGCACACATTAAATACTGGTCCTATGACGACTCTATACATATTTATTCTGCCCTTTAAGCCAAGAAAATACATTTGTCGACGATGACTCACTTCTACCTATTGACCATATTGACTAAAGAACTGACTTCAGTCTTTCACACACTGGCTGTAGACCGATGTGGCACAAGCACTGCTTTTTGTTGTCCCCATGAATTATAAAATTATAATTACGACCAATTATGATGGTACAATCATGATACAACCGTAACCATAAATAATGGTACTGATGTGACCTTTGCAAAAGAATTGAGCAACCTTGTAATGAGACAAAACATCCGGAGCAATGTCATGTCACACACTGGCAAAGCCGGCATTCATTACATGCTACTGAAAAGGTTTTGAGAAACGGGTCCCTTAGCACTTGCGTGTCTGGACAAACAGCTCACTCAATGGGTACCCTCAGGGACTCTGTAACTGGTCATCCTAGCAGCAACAGTTGCCACTTGTTCAAGACCACTGAGACAATGTAGTTAGCCACTAAAAATTATACCCACAGGAAAATATTTACAAGCAGCTGAGTGAAAACAGAACCTACTGAAGGAAGTCAGCATAAGCATTGTGTGCTATGCACGGATCAAAGAGTTCAGTTACGTGCATTACTGAAAGAATCCCGTACATAATACATCTCGTAAGACATCAAATTCATGTGGTATGTTTTGTTTTCAAAATATAGGTCTTAACGGTAGCCTTCAAGTACTATATACATGGGAAAGGGCACTATACATTTGACAAACAGCACTCTTATGTCCAAAGCCTTGGTTGTGCTTTATGAAATGCTTGAAAACAGTGCGGCTTTGTTAAGGAGAAAACCGGTACATAAATGAGTTACAAATTGTTCACACTTGACGAATGAGTAGTTAACAACAGAACTACCTGGTGGTGTTCAATATTATGGCGCATGGGCGCCTTTGGTCAGAGAGCTCCATTACACGCACTAGTTTATTTTCACAAGAAGGGGCTAAAGACCCACTTACCAAGCATTATACCCCAGAAAAGCCGAGCACCAGGACAGGGGAAAGCTCGTACCCACTCCATCACCGATGGGTACCCGGTAGTACTGGGCATAGAACCCCACACCTCCCGCATGCGAAGCGGATGCTTGAACTACTTGGCCAATGCTGTGGTAACAGAAGAACCTGCTAAACACTTTGTAATGTTCTGATTGAAAGCATGTTTTGGACAATTCAGTGACAAGTAGCTTGCGTAGGAGTAATGTACCCTTTCAAATACTTTTACATGTGAACGGGACCTGAATGGATAAAAAAAGTTAATTTATATGCATTAGTGAAAAAAAGGCAATAGACCCTATATCGCCTATGGCACTTCCCATTCATTTGGAATGCCTTCTTACAGAATACATTACTTAACAGTAGTCTTCAACTACTGTATGCACCGTTTTTTCATGGGCGCCACCATATTGCTACGCCGTGGCGCCATCTATGGGCATTCGGCATGCTGGCTTGGGCGAGCATGCCGTCTTGCATGGCAGGTATACGCTCGACGGTAGGTTCGGGCATTTGTTTTCACGCTCGTGCAGTCTATTTAGTATGACGCGCGTCTTCTACGTGGTAAACGGTTCCGCGATACGTGCTAAAGTGGTTTAAGGCGTCATGGCCCGTGTTTCTGCTGGCGTTGAGGTGGAGGGAGCACGCAGCACGATGTGTGCGCGCATATTTGAGCCTACAATCAGCCTCGGAGATCTATTGTGTAGTTCTGAATGTTCCATTCACTAATGTGACCTTATTGAAGTATTATCCCCTATTTCTTAGCTGCGATTTAGGAGCCATGAAACATACGCGATGATCGTAACAGCGTGGGCACCGTTCTGCTACGATAGGAGCTGTGATGTTATGCTTTAACAAGCGTTCGAACTGTTCGCTGCAGGTTACATTGCGTCACTATTTCGTTCGATGGATGAGGTTTCTGCGCATGAATAAAATAGTTTTGGCTAGTAATAGCAACATACCTTACAGTCTAAATTAAGCTTGTCCAGCAAGGCGACTGTTTACGAACTGCGCGAGCGTCCTAAGTAGTGGTAGGGGCTGGGTTACAGATATCTTTGTTCTATATAGCGCATGGTCCAAGCATACGGCATCAGCGGTTATATATCTATGTATGTTGTGCGGCGTGACTATGCGAGCTCGTATTGCGGTGTTAGCCCGTTTTCTCTTGCTTTTTCGAGAAAGAGAATGATAACCGAATTTCTTTTTCGGTTGTGTTCGTTCCGTTCTCTACGACGCACTCACACGTACGTATTATGGAAATTTTGTCGTCATAAATAGCCATGGCATTCTTTTATGCAATCCCTTTCATATATTGTGGCTGTATACAGGCCAAAAAGGCAATGCCGAAGCACACAACTTATATACGTATCATGCTGGTTCACCAGCCGCAGTGATCGCTGTGTTGAGCAGCGCCATCGGCCTCATGCAGGAAGGCTAGCGTAGACATATAGTAATTTCAAGCCTACTAGATTTGAAATGCTTGAGAACGATGCCGGTGCATCACAAATATTTGATAGCGCCTTAGGTATAGATGTTTCGTGGTTGCCTTAGGTTGGCCGTGCACGGGCATGCGCTCTTATGTTTTATGTTTTACTCCCTACGCCAAGTGATCAGACAGTGGGCTCATTTACCATTTAATGCTGGTAATACAGAGACACCGGTTTTCTTTCTTGAATTAAAACCGATATAAGCAAAATAGTTCACAACACATACACACATCGCGACTGATAATGCGCGTACACAGCGGCTGATTATGCGCGTCACGTTGTTGCGCCCCCAAGACATACTTCCGCCACTGTAGTTACCGATGCTCCGAGAGGCTTCCCTGACGACCTTATGTGAACGGACAAGGCGTAAATTTCACGAAGTACGATCTGAAACATTTCGAAATCGTTCCGCAGCACGCGACAGCAATACTTTCAAGCAACGCCGCGCCGGATCGGCCAAGCCAGAGAGGAAGAAAGGCTCGCCAAGCGCCCTATCCCCCTCGCCCGATGAAAAGTTCTATACATGGAAGAAAGCACTTCACATTTGACAAACGTTCATGTTCAGACCTCCTCACTGACTGGTTCACAAGAGCACTTTGTAGTCTTTCGAGTGAAAACGTGTTTTGGATATTTCAGTGACAAGTAACATGACTTCGAGTAATGTGTCCTTTCACATACCTTTACATTTACACTACGATTTCTGGAAAAAGTAATATTTTTGGCTTAATCTTATATTACACCATGGACTTAATAAAAAATGATAATTCCTTACAATTTCATTCTATCGCACTTTTCTAGTCCAAGAAGACATTGACATTTATAAAGCGTTTTTGAAAAATATAATGAAAAACTGTTTTCGACGTAGTCCTTGAACCAGTTTTGCGGGCGATGGTTCCGCCTGGCTCTGACTTCTGGATACGAATGACGTTGAGTTGATCTTCTCAGCAATAACACGGTGAGTACCTCGGTAAGGAGCGCTCTGGTTTCAGAGATGATCGCAGTAGCCTAGTCTCACTAATAGAGAACATTGCACATCACTGAATAGAGGCACACCAGGGCTTCCAACAGTTGCATCACTTACAACACTGAAGAGCGGCCAAAGGCGTGCCACTGATGACACAGTGTGCATCTGCAAAGACGAATGTGGGTAAAACTTTCTGGACAACACTGTGAAGCGAGTTTGGGCCTTCAGGAGTCTCCAATGCCGAAGGCATGCCGAAGTAGACTCAGGAGGTGGCATGAGTGGAGCCCTCATGGCCGTATCTCATATTGCCTTGCAGGTTGAGGAGGAAATGAAGTAGGACCTTGCGTATGCGAAGACACTTGTTAAGCTTGGCAGCATGTTGACACTAGCAGGTGCAGAGTCTCAACCAGGGCAAGCTAAAGGAGGTGTGGGGTTTGATCCCCATTACAGGCTGGTGGGCGGATGAGATTAAGAAGCTTGCAGGGACGACATGGCCACAATTAGTACATGACCGGGGTAGTTGGAGAAGTATGGGAGAGGCCTTTGCCCTGCAGTGGGCGTAACCAGGCTGATCATGATGATGATGATGATGATGATGATGACAGGCTGGCAACCACCGGTGATACAATGGGTGCAAGATATCCCCTGGCCTGGTGCTTGGTTGCTCTGGAGTGAAATGCTTGGAAAATGAGTTCTGGGGCCCCTTCTCCTAGCCTAAAGAAAAAGGCCACCATGGTCTTTACCACACAAGGCACATTTCAGCTATTTGAGGACCCATTGACGCGTCGAAGAGGGGTGGCACATACAATAGATCTAGGCAGCAAAAACTGTCCGCCATGACTAGATGCACTACTAGACTGCAGTGAACTGTACCCTAGTCTACATTGATTCAATGTGAGCTAAAATTATGTCTGTGGAGCACTGCTTCATTTCATTAAAGCTATGTGATCCACATATTCTAGTTGAACTCTTGTGGCGCGACGACTGCTCTTGCGAGATGGCTGATGTACTCGTGTGCTCAGAGAGCTTCAGTTGTGTAACCTCTAACATTGACAGGATCAACAGCTCTACCGACAACAGTTTCTTAGCGCAGTCAGTGTGAGGCTGTCGTAAGTATGTAGTCGCCTCCTACAGCCTTCACCTCTAGGCCGCCTCCGTGGAGGCGTCCGTAGTTCTCCGTCCATGTCTTTGGCAGTGCGCCTGACATCAAAAACTTTGCGTAAGCTCACACCGGTTAGTTCACTCACCTCCCCGTAGATCTGCGTGATCGCAACATTTGTTGCTCTTTCCGCAGCCTCATATACCCATTAAGAAAGATTTGCTGAGTGCCACTGCAGAGGGCATTCCCATTGCTGTATCTCTTGAACTACTGACTTGGTGTCTGCGGAGTAGGCTGGCACGCCTGAAGCGTACCTTGTGACGGCACACTGGATATAGGCGAGCTCGATGAAGCAGGAACGGCAGATGCATAATCATTCTCGGCGAGAAACGTTTCCGCAGCAGAGACGTCCATGTTGGAAACAGGAATATGTCTAAGGTTCGATCAGTTTTGTGCCATGTTTTGTACGGACAATTTTTTTTTAAAGTCAGTAGGAGGAGGAAAGAGAAAAGTAGAAGGCAGGGAGGTTAACCAGAATAACGTCCTGTTGGCTGCCCTACACCGGGGGAATGGAAAAGGGGAAAGAGATCACAGGGAGAGAGAGGAGGGAAGGAAAGAAGGAAATTGCGGCAAGTTCGCTGACGCGTGTGGTTTTACAGAAGTTGCATTAATAGTCACAGGTGGTTGCACAAACCCGTTGTCCTTAAGAAACACAAAAGCGCCTTCACAGCTTTATGGGCCGACGGGCGATGGGAGCGCTGTTCCAGCAGCACCTGCACAGAAAGCGGCCGATTGTCCAGTTTTTGGAAAGCTTTGGCAAGTTCTTGTCTCTCTGGGGCATATCTTGGACAGTGGCACAGCAGGTGGTCGATGTTTTCTTCGGTGCCACAGACCTCGCATGCTGCACTGTCAGTCACTGCAGTTAATGTAGAGTATGCCTTTGTGAAGGCAACTCCTAACCAAATGCGACAGAGAAGCGTAGCTTCACGCCGAGGAAGTCCGAAAGTTGCAGGGAAGGGTTTAGTCGATGTAGTCGTGTCAGTCGTAAGTTCGGCGAGTTCCACTCGGTCACTGTGAGATCGCGTGCCAGGTGTCGAAGCTGCCTTGCAGCGTCAGTCCTCGAAAGCGGAATTAGAACGCTGTGCTCTTCTTGATGTGCTGTGCGAGCAGCGTTATCGGCGGAATCATTGCCACTGATCCCACAGTGGCCAGGTACCAGTGTCCAGTGGCCAGGTACCAGGTACATGTGGCCAGGTACCAGTGGCCAGTGGCCAGGCCAGGTAAGTCAGTAAAGGTCAATAAGAATTATTGGATATAAACGTTTATTGTACAACGTTGCAGTATTTGTAATCTTGTATAAAAATTAGACCAATTGTGGCTTTTGCTTCTTGTGAATATGTGCGGCGCACGCCGGGTTTTTACGTTGCAAGTGTTTTATTTCAGATCAATAAATAATTAAACTTTCACCGTTCCACTATAATTAGACGAGTGAAAGCGAATAAAATTGCGCGATTATAAAGTTATTTTTTGTGGTTACCGCCTAAATTATGTAGCACGGAAAGTTTGAAGTATGAACTATTTGCAGCCTCGCCAAGGAACAGTGGTTGGCGGTTATGAGGGCGTGGGCGGGGCTTCACTGCAGACTTAAGTTGTGTCCGACTATAGGCATGTGCCGCTCTTTAATGATAAAAATTTTTTTCTAAAATTTATCCCGTGCTGGACGGCATCGAACCCGCGTCGTTTACATTCAGGCAATTTTGTCTGAATATTTATAGACATGTGCGGATCTCGCGGTGGTGCGTTAGATGGCGCTGCGTGTCCAGAGGGTATACCGTAAGAGAGGAGCCTGGCTGCAGTGCACGCCTTATAGATGACGCGTTCCCGCAGCGCAGTACGGTGTGTCGCTACGTTGCTTCAATGCTAATCGCGATAACATCGACATTCATCATTAAATTTTCTTTTCCTGAATTTTTCCTTAAGTACCTTACTTACCTACTACTTACTACCCTAAGTAACCTTACTCTAACTTGTTCTAACTTTAATAACCTTTATTTCATTGTAATTCATCTGAATTCGCACTAATTCACTTTACCTCATATTATTTGCCCATTTTTACTGCTAATTGATGTTGTTATGCCATTTCCTATTTTTTGTATTACTACTGAGGTCATACAAGACGCTGTTGAGGTCACCTCCTCATAATTGGCTGCGCCGTCACGTGCCCAACGACTCACGCACTAGGCCCCACGTTTACTCAGCCAAATGGCTGCGACGTGAAGTGTGCAAAGACGCGCGCACTAGGCACGCCTTTAGTCAACCAGGACCGTGTAGCCGCCCTGGCGTTGGGGAGCCGTTTTCGTCCAGCGCCCCCTAGATTGCAGTCCTGTGCACTCTGCTTTATGACAGCGTGCTACCTGGACGGAAATGTCCATTGCCAAGCCCGGCGTGACGAAAGCGGTGACGTCAAAATCACCGCAGCTTACCCGGGAGCGTTAAAAAAATTTAATTATGGGGTTTTACGTGCCAAAACCACTTTCTGATTATGAGGTACGCCGTAGTGGAGAACTCCGGAAATTTCGACCAGCTGCGGTTCTTTAACGCGCACATAAATCTAAGTGCACGGGTGCTTTCGCATTTCGCCCCCGTCGAAATGCGGCCGCCGTGGCCGGTATACGATCCCGCGACCTCCCGCGACCTCCCGCGACTCAATGCAGAGCGGGATGGGGCGTATTTTGTATTTCGCCCCCATCGAAATGCCGCCACCTCGGCCGGGACTTCATCCCGCGACCTCGTGCCTGGCCGCGCAACACCATAGCCGCCAAGCCACCGCGACGGGTGAAGAGATGGGTTCATAGATATGAGATTTCGGTAGCATGTGTCAATGACAACTGAAGAAAAAAGTGTGTTTGTAGGGCGTCGTCGTTTTGTTCTGGCACATGCACCTGCTGAGAATCTTGCGGGTGTCTGTATATAATAGTCAGTGGACAGTCCAGCATATTCCTATGCACTTCTTGTCTCTGTGTATGCGTCTAAATAGTTCGCTGGTTTATTTATAGGGCTATGGATTATTTTGACTGCCTGGCGTTGCTTAACGTGACACGAGCGTTTTTTTTGTCTTGTGCCCACATCGCAATGCTTCCACTGCAGCCAGGACTGCAACCCGCGACCTCGTGCTCAGTAGCGCAGTTGGCCACCGCAGTAGGTGCCAAGCCAAACACGTGATGCTGAGCGCGTGACGCATGATTAAAACAATCATGGGGTTTTACGTGCCGAAACCACTTTCTGCATATGATGAGGCAGCATATGATGAGGACGCCGTAGTGGAGGACTCCAGAAGTTTCGACCACCTGGGGTTCTTTAACGCGCACCTATTTAACGCGCATCTTCCCTTAGTGCACGGGTGCTTTCGCATTTCGCCCCCGTCGAAATGCGGCCGCCGTGGCCGGTATTCGATCCCGCGACCTCGTGCACAGCCAACGCATGATCGTGAAATCAGCGTTCTAGCAGGCTGTCGTAACATGCGAAGGCTCTTGAAACGAAGCCAAGGGCTAGTTTTAATGCAAATTACTCCTTTTGCTCAATTCTGTTCCTTTCTTGTGATCTACAGTTTACGGCCAGCTGATCCGAGTGATAACGTGGGCAGCGCATGCTCGGACCACTGACCATGCGCAAAGAAGCAAAGCATTGCAATGGAATCCTTACATTATCCCGGCCCAATGGACCAAGCGTTGCACCATGTGATTAAACGGGAGGTGTTGTTCTTAATCACGCAATCATGCCGAAAGTTTAGTCATTTGCTCTACCTATATCGATAAAAACGACATTATCTACTGGGTACACGAAGTTACAGAAGTCCTTTGTGAAGGCTTCCACTTCGCTTCTGCTTTTCGTCGGGGTTCAGCGCAGAAGCGGCAGTTAGTCAAAACGGGGAAGCACCGTGGCAATTGTAAGGGCGCATCTTCCCTTAATTCGATTAAACGAAAGCGCCGTGCCCGATTGCCTCTACAATCGTAATCAATTACCGTGGATTCTGCACAAAAGGGTCGCGTGGTGTAGCCTGCAGTCTTTGCACTTCGGGCACTCGGAAAGCGCAACAAACGAGAGCCGTCATGCGAGACGAGCATCGTCGTTATATACACGAACGGCTGTAACAGCGTACTCGTCTCGCCGTTTCTCCTGGCGTTGGCTGCAATTAGTCCAAATGCGGACCATTTTGATTTTGCCTGCCTCGCGGTCCCTCCCCGCGTCGTTTACCTACTCGCGGCGCGGAGACCAAAAGTTACTTGTTGTCTCCCTTTCCGAAATTGAGTTAGGCGAGCCTGCTTGGCGCTTTTATTCTGTGGTGCCGCGGATGAAAAAGAAAAAGCCTGCGCGTATTGCCTCGGAAGGTGGCCGTTTTCAGTACCGGATTAAATCGTGCTCGGGGTCGCTCCCCTACGGGAGAGGCGTTGCCAGTGCGGAGGCAAAAAAAAAAAAGCAAACACGAAGTTTCGCATGGTCCCTGTTCGGTGTGGTATTGCTGTATAGCCAAATGCGGTCGTGATACGTACTCTCGTAATGATGACCACAGCGAAGTCAAGCGTTGTGGCTAGCTGGATTGGCAGATTCCTGGTGATGGCCCCGTGAGCTGTGCATGTTGATTACTGCCACTAAGTGAGAGATTTATGGTCGTCTCTAATAAGAGCGCACAAAGCAATGCATAACGTTAACCGTTTTCTCAGTCACTTGCGCGTGAGATGGTTTTGTAGAATACGTCTGCCCAAGTGTAACACTGTCCTGAAATGAAAACGCCCGCACACACACAAGCGCGCATATTAGGCACTTATGGCTACAATAAAGCACGCCGATTCGATGGTATCGAGAGTTTTCACCCAACATGACTTGAGAACGACGTAAAATTTAGGTGCGCAGCGTAGATATTGCAGATGGTCACCACCACAGCGTACACGGCAAAAAAGAAACACGGCTTGTGCACTTACGAGGCGATGCTGCCGATCAATGAAGGACATTTCAGTTAAATAAATAATGTTTGTACTACGGCCGCCTTTGAAAGATGTGCGATGGAAACAAAGGTAATGTATGCAGCTGTTCCCTCTACCTCTGGCTGCAGCTGGGACCACAGAGCAGATGATTGAATTACATGTCATCACACTTAACAATACTACACAGAAAACGATTGAATGATTGAATCACAAATGCTTCGCAAGTGAGAGGCCAACGTACCCTGACAGTGCAACAACTGATTTGTGGCTGACCCTCTAAAACATCAGCGTTGGAGCCAAAAGACACCTGATTACGGCATGCGGTTGAGACAACGATCAAGGCTTTAACGTGAATGTAAGAGAACTCGACTACAATGTGGATTACAGCACCCACTGAATGTAATAAAGAGAAAGACGAAACTGACATTATCATTATTTGAAACTCATTTTCACATCAGCTTTCCCATAATTGTGCCGCGTGATAAGTTTCCCGGCAACATCCACGTCGGACGACTACCAGACGCAAATCAGAAACTTTCTCACTTACACACATTCTTCGCGTTATTACCGTTTCGTCGCCATGCAATGCACCTTTAACTGTACCACCCCACCCCCTCTCTCCCCACACTACTTACACACGATCCTTCGAGCTTCCCTTCGCTACAGTTCCTGAAAATGAAATAAGTTAAGCAGGTATCCGAAACTTCTGTGACATAACAATAATGGTTTGACTACTTCATTTATTGATTGCGTGATTTTGGCTTCTCACAATAGAGTCAACCTTCCAGAATAACGATTATACGCTTCGCTAAGGTTTCTGGAGAACGAAATCACGGCACAACCGCCGAGAGTGCGGGGAAGCGGGACAATGGCGCTGCGGGGAGGCAAACAAATAGGCGAGGTGAAGGTAAGGGCTCCGCTGCTCCAAGTACGTGAAAGACCGGGTGAGCGTTGGGATGGGGAGAGCGCAAATATGAGCGGAGGAGGAGATACGACGGCGAAAGTGGAGGGAGAGGGTCGCACGTTACGAATCAACCGGTGGAAAGGGAAGAAATGCATCCAGAAAGGGGAACTCCCGGCGAAAGGGAAGCGGCGGAGGGAAGAGCGGGAGGCCGTCGAAGAATCACGGGGGTGCACCGGTGGTGGCCGAGGGAGTGGATCGCATTTCATACCCCATGGCGTGAACCATGCGCTCCAATAAATGTTCCGGGGTGCCGCTAAACACGAGTCTGTCACCCTCGCCGCACCGTGTACGCCATGGCTCAGCCGTGAGCACGATCGCGACACGACTTTGTCATCGATCTGCCCTCGCGCATCGGTGCGGCTGTTGACTGACAACGTCACGCTGTCACTGCTTCATCGTACGGCGAGTTCCTGGCCATGGAACCATCACCGGTGAAATTGTGAGTGAAGGAGTTTTTTTTTTCTTTCTTTTTGTGCGTATGTGTTGCTGAGTTTTGTTAAATTAACCAGAAGCTGAGCTCGTTGGTGCAATGATCTGAACACAAACGCACGTTTAAAGAATGACACGTCTTGACCGTCCTTCTCTTAACGCGCGGTTGCATTCATATTTTAATTGTTTCTTCTTCTCAGTAGGGCATTCCAGATTGACAATGCCTTTATGGAACTATTTCTGTCGCGATGCACTCGAGGATGAAAACAATGTTAATTTTTTTTTTAATTGAGATATAATTAAACGGATGAGTTGCGCCGTTAGCTGGTAGCGGCTACCGTTTTAGCTTGAATAATAGGATAAATAAATAAAGTATAAATACTTGCATTAGTTAAACATTAATCAAAAGAGCGCCTATTACCCCTTTCACACGGGCAAGTTTACTATTATTTTCAGCGAATGGACTTCGCCGCTAGTGTCATTCGCAGGCTGCCACACGAGAACGCTTATTGACACTCGTTGCACAACGCATTGGGCAGCGAGTGTGTTCGGCGAACTCACTTCGCTGCGCCGGAGTGTGTAGCCTCGGTAGCAATGCTTAAATAGATACGTAAACTGATAATGAAAGCGGATTCAGCAGTAATGTTGAACCACCTATTTTCGTGATTGTAAATGGTATAACCTTATAAAAATGTGCTACACTTAAAAAACAAAGCTACTGTACTTTTCAATATCTCAAGCTGTTTATGCGTAATGGCCAAGTAATTGCTTATGTCTCTGTATGCGTATGCTAGCCACCCTGATTGCGCGGCCGTCGTCGTATGTTCCGAGTTTATTAGGCGGAAGTAGTGCATCAATAATGACATGATCGGATGCGGAGACCAAGGTGTTCACGCACGTGGGATTCCTGGATAGCACCGCTTCACGCCGTTTAGGACGGCGACACGTTCGTCGTTGCGGTGCAAATGTCGTATGGACGCTCAAACGGCGCAGTCTTTCGTCGAGCGGCGGTAAAGGTGGAAAGCTGCCCCTTGCTCAGCTGACGAATAAATCGAGCGGAGCGTGACAGTTGTATCCATATGATTTCTTGGTCGTATTGCGGCCAAGCTGGTTGCGCGTCGCTTGCACCTTTAGCAGACTTGAATAAGCAAGACTGACGCAATTATCTCTATTGTCTGAGTGCGTGAAAGGTGAGCGGAGTCTCGGAGTGGTCCGCAAGCGACAAATAAGCGCTGCAACAAAAATGCTCCAAACGCTCGCGATCTGTACTTGTGCCATCTGTGACGGAATCCGGCATTCTTTTTCCTCTGCTCTCCTTTGACGCTCTCGTGTCCTCGCTTGGGATTATCCATAATGTTATTGCGGTTGCAAGGAACTTCTTTATTTGCAATAAACTTCATTCTAAACACTTTTTATCTATAGCACATTGCTATTTTCAAAACAATGCTCAAGAGAACAAATATACGTTGTACCTACTGATTCGCCAGTGTCATCAATGGCACATGACACTTTTCCTTCTCGTGCAGCAGCGCTCAGACAATGCGACACCCAGTGCACTGAAGTGCACTTGCTCGAAGTGACACTAAATTTGCCCGTGTGACACGGGTCTAACACACCAAGAGTCAAACTCTCTTTCGAATTCTCATAGAAACACATTCCGTGGTTGTCTGGCGTACACAGGTTTCAGATGCTCCAATGAGACACGACGCAGTAGAGCCAATAGTTGTCACAAACGCCATATTCCTCAAGCAAGCGTTAAGGTGCTTTCATAGCTTTCTAATTCCTTTTCGATGACCGAGGGCCTAACGTCTTGGCGAGAGAAAACGGCTGATGGGAGCCACTTAAACGCAGTTCTTGTTCAACGCGATGCCTACGTGTAGCGTGCTTGGGGCAGTCGAATGGTATACGTATACTATCGGCGTCAAATGAAAAACGCGAACATGTTACCGGAGCGCGTGGCCGAATAATAACTAAAGGCATACAGTGCTCACCGCCGAATCATCGACGTTTACGTACGCGTACATCCTGTCTGCCCGCACTCCGCGATGATGCTCCCCTGTACTGGCGATATTTTCGTTTCTGTTCTCTTGTATTTGAAGGCGGCCACGCGCTCCGCTGTTCACGTTTCACTTGACGCCGAGAGCACATGCCGTTTCGCCACACTGCGCGGTAATATTCACCACAACTGCAATAATCAAGCGAAGCTTGTATTGCCGCACTTATGTTGGCGTCCATGTTGCCGCACGAAAAAACTCAAGCCGTGCGAAGAAGAATAGCTTGTCGTGCTGCGGATTCGAACCATCGACCTCCGGGTTGCGAGACCACCACGCTAACCGATACAGCCACTGTCGGTTCATGTTACGCGAGCTTTAAGGCGTGGTTTTATATGCATGAAGAAGTGGACGCAGCACAAGGTGCGAACAATCACAGGCGTCTCCTCCCTCCGGAGGTGGGAAAGGGTATGACCGCGTGTTCGCTCACGTCGCGCCCGCCGTTTCCCGCCAATTCAGGCCCGGCACTCTGATGGAGATTTCACGTTTGCTCCGTTCTGCCGAAGAGCAGGCTGCGTTCAAGCAACGCAAGTGGGTGCGGGCCGCGCGTCGTACGTTCGGCCGAAGAACAGGCGGCGTTTCATGAACACCACCGCGAACTCGCTCGAGAAAGGGCTCGTCGTCGACGTGCTCACCTCGCCGTGAGGAAGCGCAAAGCCGGGGCGTTACGCCAACGATGAGCCGCGGATCTTAGCTTCCCTGGCACCCCTCTTCACAGTAGTGGTATGGCGGTAAATTTTTTTTTAGCTTCGGAGATCTTTAATTTTTCTTTTCTCGCTTTCAAATTAAATAGAACCAGAACAGAAACAAAAAATAACATGCAATTGTCACATCATGAAATCGTAAGCAATTGCATGATTTAACGATTGCATGTGCAACCTGCTGCAATTTCCGCAATCTATTAGCTGGGTATATTTGAGGATACGTTTATACTTCCCAACTTGGCTTCCGTCACGCGTGCACCCCATTCAGGTGCTCAGAACTGACAGTTTTCATTAGCTAAATTATCGAAGTTTTGTACAGCAATAATTTCATATGCATTATTCGCGCAAATTCTGAAGTCCGCCACATTTGCGAGGTTTGGTCCGCAGCAAGTGTAATTTTATTTATATTCTCTTAATCTTTTCAACGTAATCAGAGACAGTCGTTGCCAAGTTACGAAGACGTGCACTGCATCCATAAGCGCTCCTCTATTTGATATGCGCCCTCCATTTACGGGAAACGAGGAGGCGTTGGCCCTCTGCTCCTCAGTGATTACTGTTATGTTGAGAGGGGCACAGAAATAAGTATAGACGAAAGGCGGCGAAGATCACCTTGACTGATCCTGGTTGGCTACCCGACACTGGGAGAATGGGAAATGGGAGGGAAACAATTAGGAGAAGGAGAGAAAGTCCAGTGTTGATGTCGCCGACATAGTGGAAATTCTCAGCGTTATATCCTAGAAGGTAGCCGAGTCCAGTTGCCTTCAGGGATCGCAATTGCGCCTTCGTGGCGTTCTGCAGGGTGTCGAACTGAAAGTTTTAAGGTTCACGTTCGCAGGTTTCAAGCTTCTGAATATTTTCTGGTTCGGTTGATTTTCAGCTCGCGACCAGAAATACAACGGTTGAAACCGGTTTAAGCCGGTTCATACGGGTTCATAAGGGTTCGTAATTAGGGAAAATTAAAAAGTTAAGCATGTTTTTATGCAAGTGTAGATTAAGTATTGAGGTTATTAGACTAAAATGAATAGGAATGAGGATCAATCGCGAATATCTCAGCAACCTACGGTTTGCAGGGGGCACTGTCCTGTTCGGCAATGCTTGGTGCGAATTTCAACAAATTATTGCGGTCCTTAGCCGAAAAAGTGTGAGTGGAGTTGAAGGTTAAATAAAGCAGCCAATGACGAAGTGTGCCACTAGCGGACGTGAGTTCCCCAAGGTACCGATTTTTCGTCTTAATTTGTGAGTTTCCTCGCTTGACCGCAACACTCAGTAGCCAAAATGTGGTCGACGACTTCCCGCCTCACCAGGCGGGAGGACTTTTTGGCCTCCAAGCCGTACCAGCGGCTCCCACGGCAACCGAAGGAGTTGGCAACGAAGGGACCCCGTTCCTCCCATCGCTTGCCAGATGCAAGTGGAGAGATGAATGCAACAGCAGAACAACAAGCGCCCGCTGTGCAACCGGCTGGCAGTGACCACTTCAACCCAAGCGCGACAACGGATGCTGACATCGAGGCGAACTCACCCAAGAGTGCACGTAGTGACGATCATGAGCCATACAGCGATGCCACAATAGTTGAAACCGCCGACATGGAAGCGGAAGACAGATCTTTCACCATGGTGACGTACAAGAAATCACGCCAAGCGGGTATACCAGTGATTTTCAAGCTCACCGACCCGGAAGCGTCCTTTTGGAAAGTGAATCCAAACAAGTTGGCCAGTAAGATTTTTACCACGGCAAGAGAGAAGGTACAATCATTTCGTGTAACGAGGGAAGGTAACTTTTCCGTCAACGTGTCTTCTCTCGCAGCCTCTACGAGACTACTTGAGTTAACTCATGTTGCTGACCTTACGTGCCACCATCGTACACGAGAAATCTAGGGAAAATAAGACATGTTCCATTTCAATACGCTGAAGACCAACTACTTGAGTACCTGCAAGATAGCGGCGTCATTTCCGTTAAGAGGCAGACCAGATGGCTTCGGCGAGAAGATGGAACAGTGGAACCAAATGCAATTCGGAGCGTCATCCTACAATTCTTCCCTGACAACCCATTGCCAACACGCGTCCTACTTGGATTCACGAGTCATCCAGTCGAAGAATATTTAGAACTTGCAACTCGGTGCTACAATTGCCAGCGATTTGGCCGCGTTGCTAAGTCCTGCCATGGCCTATTGCGATGCAAGATCTGTGCGGGAGCGCATGATTATAAAGCCTGCACCTCAGAAACCAACCCAAGTACGCCTACTGCAACGGAGACCACTCAGCTTCATACGCTAGATGTCCCAATCATCAAGCGGCTTCATTACTCAAGCGACAAGAAATATTACATGGTCGGACTCCGAAGCAAGGCTCGCCTCCTCCGAACTTAGATGCTGTCAACCCAGTGAAAGCAGCTCCTCCACAATCAGCAGAGCGCAAGAAAAGGTATGCGATGGTGGCTAACGGTTTACATGAGATGAAAGGCAAACCAAGCTGGAAAGAGAGCCAAGGAAAGACGTCGCCAAGTGTTGTCGACCGCCAACATGAGTCTCAGCAGGCATTCATCACTTTGAGAGCACAAGCACCTGCGCATGTCTCACGTGAAGCGGAATCATCACAGCAGCATATGGTGATGTCCATGTTCTTTGTTGCGTTAAAAGCAATTCTGTGGGCGTTTCCTATGGCAAACAACCTACCAGAGGTGAGCGCTGTTCTTTCGTTAGAACCGCTGGTACAACAGAAGTAGTTTACAACGTAGCATAATGGTTCGCCAGATGGATAACTGTTTTCGAAACAGAACCGTATTTCAATGGAATGCAAATGGCATTCGATCTAAGAGTGCTGACTTCAGGAAGCTTGTTTCGCAATACAGGTTCCGCGTTGTGTGTCTTAACGAAGCCGGTATAGACTAATTTCCGTCTTTAGAACTACATAATATACTCATCTTCCTGAACTCCGAACCCTAGCCGAACTATGTTATGCGTCAGACGCGATCTACTTTCTGTCTGCTGTTCTCCTCGACACTCTGATGTGTTTGAGTTTGTTGCTTGTAAAGTTCACTTTAAAAAGCTGCTAGTGACCATTGTTTGCATTTACATGCAACCAGCATCGCGCATTACTGAGTCAACTTTCATGCATTTCTTTCAAAGGATTCAAGAACCAGTCCTATTCTGCGGGGACTTCAATGCTCATAACGTTAGCTGGGGCAGTAGCCACACTGATTCTAGAGGCAGGTCTCTAGAAAAGGCTATAGGCTTATGCGGCCTTGTTGTGCTCAATGATAGATCGATTATCTTTTTAAGAGGCTACAATTACGCTAGTTGTCTTGATCTTACTATAGCCTCCCTTGACCTTACGCGCGGTATTAGGTGGTGCACAGATTATGAGACACGGAGTAATGACCACTACCCAATTCTCATCGCGCATCCCTTTATGCATCCGCCAAGATCTCCCAGAGTAGCTAAACTTACTAATTGACAACTATTTCGAGAATATATTTCTGCGGTACTGAAATAAGTAAATGGCCTGGACACGTTCATGCCATCGGTACTAAGTAATAACTCCAGGGCTACGCGATACACAACTGTTACGGAGGGACAAAACAGTGTCGACGCAGACTATGAACGACTCCGAGCCGTTAGACGGAGAGCAGAGCGTCGGTTTCGTCGTTACGGGCGGCTTGAAGATTATCAAGAAAGTCAAGCTGCACGCACAAAATCTAACCGGGACATGCAAAAACTGGGACAGCAACGGTAGCGTGAGTTCTGTACGTCACTTACCCCCTTCACTCCCTTGCCGAAAATTTTGAGATTAATAAATGCCCTTTGCCATCCGGTATCACAATGTAGTCCCTTCAAAAGCCTTGCTACAGCTCTTGGCGTATCTGAACGCGAAATTTCCAAACACATTCTGCGCAACACTAGTAAATTTTGCAAATCTTGTATCAATTCAAGATCAATCTATCTTTTCGGTGCGGCAACAGATTGAAAATGCTTGCAATTTACCTCATACCCAGTTGGATATTCTGTTCTCTCTAAAAGAACTGCAGCACGCTCTCTCGAAGACACGCCAAAGAACAGTGACTGGTTCTGACAACATGTCTTATTGTACCTTGAAAAACCTTGGCCCAACAGGCACGTCCACTCTCCCACACGTTTTCAACAAGGTGTCGGAGGAAGCACATGTTTCTATGAGTTGGAGGATCGCTAACGTAGTCCCATTGCTAAAACGTGGCAAAACGCCACTCTCTCTTGACTCCTTCCGTCCTGTTATTTTAACGAGCTTTGTTTCAAAGGTGATGGAAAAGATGATCGATATTAGACTGCAATGGTGGATAGAATCCAGCACTTGTCTACCAGATCAAATGACTGGCTTCAGAAAACGCAGATGTACAACGAACTGCATGTCTGACTTGGTAACATTTGTTGACCACGATATTAGCTGTGGGAACATTGCTGTTGCTGTGTTTATTGATATTAAGAAGGCCTTTGATTCGGTCAGTCACCTTCACGTTCTGCTTGGACTCTCAACTCTCGGAGTGCATGGCCGAGTTCTCAAAGGGGTGACTGACTTCTTGAAAGACAGAAAGATATATATAAATACAAAGGACGGCCAGAGCGACGCATGCACGCATACATTACATTTGCATATGGACATCTAACAAGTCTCTAGAAGTTGTCAAGCATCGGCTGCAGGAAGCTTTGAACGCAATGGGTGATTATTTAAGAGAATGGGGCATGAAGATATCTTATGCCACATCAGCGGTTCTGCCATTCACAAGAAAAAAGGTTAGAAATCTTGGTCTTTTAACAAGTGGCCATGAGATCGAGCTGGTTCGGAAACATCGTTTTCCCAGCGTGATTTTAGGCCACCAGCTTCGATGGACTGCTCATATGACCACCCTGGAGGACCAAATTAGTTGTGTCATAAATGTTTTCCGCAGAATCGCAGGCACGAAGTTGGGTGGAAGAACTGCATCTCTGCTTCACGTCCACTCAGCACTTGTGCGTCAGAGAATTTCTTACTCCGGCCCTATATTGCACAAATTATCTGCGACGTCCCTCCATCGGCTACAGTTGTTGCAGGATCGGAGTTTACGAGTGTGCCTAGGAGTCCCGCAAGCTACGTCCAGTCACTTCACTATTGCAGAAGCCCGGGAACCGCATTTCACGGCGATTCGCATTCTGGAAACATGCCGACATCTCTTCAGAATTTCTACTCAGCAATCTGCACACACCCTTCTCTCTCTCTGATAGAGAACCGTCCGGGTGCACAGATACATGCCTTGTTTCCAGAGCATAAAACAAGACTCCCACGATCACTTTTTTGGCACTGAGACCTCTGCAACCCACCATGGCTTCTGAAAGTGCCGGAAATAAAAACGTCAATCAAAGGGCTTAAAAATAGAAGCGCCGTTTCCACATTAGCAGGAAAACAATTAGCGTTACATCACCTATTTGACAAGTACCTGGAATCTATTCACGTCTACACGGACGGTTCCGTAATCAAAGAAAGTGCGACTGCAGCTTATGTTATGACATCCTTAAAGATAGAGTGCGCTTGTCCACTAGGACACACGTCGTCACCAATAATAGTGGAATTAGTGGCAATTTCCCAAGCCACTCATTTTATCAAAATATATGAGACACCAACAAAGTGGGTAATTTGCACGGAATCCTTATCGGCTTTAGCATGTCTTGAAAATATTGATGACAGCAAACCACACGCACGAATAGCATACGCAGTACTGAACAGTTTAACTCAGGATAATGAAAGGAAACATTAAGTGATATTACAGTGGGTCCCAGGCCATGCTGGTATAGCAGGCAACGAACTAGCCGACTCATTGGCAAAATCGGCCCATAAGGATGCAGAAATTCAACTCATCCCTTTATCACTAATGGACACAAAACGAATATTGGGAGTACTAAAGAAAGACTTGTGTATGTCAACATGGTTTAATGAAAACACTAAGGAATCAATCCTTTACGAAGTAGACCCTCAACTAAAATACCAGCTGGATGTACAACTTTGTAAAAGTACCGAGACATTAATTCATCGACTGCGCCTTGGGACAGCATACACCAAACATTTCCTACAACGCATCAAACGGGCTGCTTCCCCTTGGCCACGACGATGACGATGTTCGCCATCTACTCCTCGAATGCCCCATATACGAGATGCAAAGACGGCAGCTAGACCAAGAGCTACGCTCCATTGTTCCTCACCGGCCTTTCTCACTCGAAAAATTGCTGTGCCCATGGCCATCGAAAATAGCACAGCGAAAATCATTGAACGCACTTGAACATTTTTATGAAGACATGAGCATCCTTAACAAATACTAGGTATTGCAATGAATAATCACACGATGTCACTATAACGTTCTTCTATTATTTGCAATTATTAGTGCTTGTACATCACGTGCTATACATTATTTTGTGCGTGAATTATTTTAACACTGTGTAATTCCTCATCTGTTTATATGCTCATTGAAATATACATCACGGCCGTTTATGTGTGTTGGTGCCTTTGTTTACGAACTCGTTGTGGCGCAACTTGTATTTCACTTTTATACTGTTATGCTAAAAAAAATTATGGGGTTTTACGTGCCAAAACCACTTTCTGATTATGAGGCACGCCGTAGTGGAGGACTCCGCAAATTTCGACCACCTGGGGTTCTTTAACGTGCACCTAAATCTAAGTACAAGGGTGTTGTCGCATTTCGCCCCCATGAAAATGCGGTCGCCGTGGCCGGGATTCGATCCCGCGACCTCGTGCTTAGCAGCCCAACACCATAGCCACTAAGCAACCACAGCGGGTTATAACAAAGGCCTACTGTTACTAACGGCATGCCTTTGTTATATCCGATGCCGCCAAGCCTCCACAGACCTACTGTTACTAACGGCGGCAATTGCGGAGGCTTGGCTGCGTCGGACATAAAGGCCTACTGCTACTAACGGAAGGCCTTTGTTATATCCTACGCCGCCAATCCTCCACAGGCCTACTGTTACTAACGGCGGCAAATTGCGGAGGCTGGGTGGCGTCAGATATAACAAAGGCCTATTGTTACTAATGGCAGGCCTTCGTTATATCCGACGCCACCAATCCTCCACAGGCCTACTGTTACTAACAGTGGCAAATTGCGGAGGCTTGGTGGCGTCGGATATAACAAAGGCCTGCTGTTACTAACGGCAGGCCTTTGTTATATCTGACGCCGCCAAGCCTCCACAGGCCTACTGATACTAACGGCGGCAAAGTCTCCTTCAGTAATAACAATTTCGGTGAATCAAGTATCCGCACCTTCTTAGCCCCTTTCATCCGTTTTCATACGACAAAGTCATCTACTGTGCAACCGAAGGAGAAAAGCTCACAGTCACTTATAAGCATCCTTACGTGATTTGAAGGACTTGGATAAGTTATCACCTTAAAATAAAGCTCCGCCTTAATCCACCTTGCTCTGATCTGTACAAACCTTAGTCCGCCTTGATCCACTTTAATCTACATTATTCCACTTTATTCCACATTAGTCCACCTTAATCTACAAATAATACATTTTAATTAACATGAATCTACCGTAATCCCCTCCAATCCATCTTAATTCCCTTTATTCCACTATATACGTTTTAATCCACCTTAATCCAATTTGGAGAGTGGGCCAGGCTGGGTTTTTGTGGGGGATGTGGGCGAATGCCGTGGCTGTTCACCGATTTCTCGGCGCGAGTCGCATGTGCATGAATGCTCGCGCAGTTGGGCTGACTCTAATTGCTGTCGCTCTTGGGCGACTACGCTAACTTTTGCTGCGCGTTAACTAAACAGGACAGTGTCGGTCGTGCACGCAGGCGCCTCGAATGAAAGAATTGCACTCGTTCGGATCCGTTTCGAGACTGCTTTATTTATAATAAACAGATCGAAGAAAGGAGAAAGGAAAGAGAGAAGAAACACGCAGTCCAAGTTCTCTTTTGGCCGAACCGACGCCTTCGTCCCTGTCGGGGGCGCCGGCGCCCCGCACTCAGTAGGTGGTTCGCCTAAAAGCCGGTGGAATGGATCAGATTGTTAGTAGGGTCCCGACCGGGGCGTGGTGCAATGGGGCGCCCCTCGCCCGTTCGCCGGCTCTCTCTCTATATATATAGCGTCGTCGGGCCCCCAACCACGGGTGCAACAAACGCCCCCACTAAACCGGCAAACCACCGGGCTTGCCGGAATACCGGACACGCCAAAACTCTCTATTACAGACTTGTAGCGTGTCCGCTATTCCGGCAAACCGGGGCGGTTTTGGCGGATTACCCGATGGTCGGGTGGCGTAAACGTGAGCGGTCGGAGCGGTGCAGCCGCCTGGTATTGTAAAGCTCAATGAGACAAACACAGAGCTAAAATTGCATTAACCTACTTTATTCTGCTTCACTGCTGGTGAAAATTTTCGGCACTGGGGTTTTGTGTTCACAATTGTGCCGCTGTCGAAAACTTACACCCCAGCTAGAAGAATATAGTTATTGGCTCTGTGTTTAGGTGGTTGAGCTCTGCACCACCAGCTGGCGCCACCAATCTGGCCGCTCACGTTTACGCCCGCGACCATCCGGTAATCCGCCCAAACCGTCCCGGCTTGCCGGAATAGATGACGCGCTACACGTCTCTATTAGAGACGTTTAGCGTGTCCGGTATTCGGGCAAGCGCGGGCGGTTTTCCGGTTTAGCGGGGGCGCCAACCTGAGCGGCCCGATTGGTGGCGCCAGCTGGTGGCGCAAAGCTCAACCACACAAACACAGAGCTAATTACTATATTCTGCTTAGCTGTTGGCGTAAATTTTCGACAGTGGCGAATCGTGTTCACAATTACGCCGCTGCGAAAAATTTGCACGGGTGGCGAAGCAGGATATGGTGAGTTACTGCAGTTTTGGCTATGCGTTTGTCTGGTTGAGCTCTACAACACCAGCCGGCTTCACCACTCACGTTTACGCCCCGACCATCCGGTAATCCGCCCAAAGCGCTCCCGTTTACCGGAATAGCGTACAAGCTAAAAGTCTCTATTAGCGCGGTTTAGCGTGTCAGGTATTCGGGTAAACGCAGGCGGACGGGGCTGGGGAGTAAAGGGGAGCGGTCTGCATGGTGCATCCACCTGGTGGTGCAAAGCTCAAACGGACAAAAACAGCTAATATTGCTGTAACCAAATCTAATCTACTTCGCTGCTGGTGTAAATTTTCGGCACTGACGTAATCGGGTTGCTGTCAAAAATTTACACCCGCAGCAAAGTAGAATAGACTTGGTTACAGCAATATTAGCTGTTTTTGTCTGTTTGAGCATGGCGCCACAAGGTGGTTGCACCATGCAGGCCGCTCCCGCTTACGGCTCCACCCTAATGCCCCAACGCCCCGTTCGCGTGCGTTTTCCCGAATACCGGACACGCTAAACCTCTCTATTAACTGCTTTTAATAAGAATAGCTTTATGTGCTTTACTTCATATGCATGATTTCATATTTTAAATAATGATAAGGCAGCAAAGATCAGAGGTTGATGGCGCTACGAGCGCATCCGACTTCACTGCGGCTTGCGTTTGGAGCCGCTTACATATAACGTGTTTCTGCTTGCGCACGCAAACGCATACGCACCCAAGCGCTAGGGGCCCCAACGCCTTGCGTCCCCTAAACTAAAACTCTCTAATAGATAGTTTTAGTTTAGGGGACGCAAGCGGCTTGCGCACGTAGGAACTAGGGGGGTCGGTACTGCGCATGCGCAGACCCATACGTGTGGGCCTGCGCATGCGTAGTACCGTCGCACCTAGTTCTTGCGTACGCAAGCCGCTTGCGTCCCCTAAACTAAAACTCTCTAATGTTTGACAGTCGTTTGCGAATTTCAACACCACAGCTGGTCCAGCGTCGGGAACGTGACGTTATACTTGGTCACGTGGTTTTCGTACCATCGGATGATAACGCCGGACGTCGGATTTTTCGCTTCATGCGGCATATAAGGCTTTCGCTGTAAAAGAGAAAAATAGAAATCAGATTCTCAAATCAGTTTTGATTATATGCGAGAGCCATCTATCACAAGTTCAACATGGTGCAAGCAGCTTGTAGAGCTTCAAAAGTCTATTGCCCGCAAAGTCGGGCTATAGTTGGCAGCAGTGTCGCCGCGTTAGTGTGGTTAATGCACACCGCGGCGGTTCGCTGCGAGCAATGAAACTCGCTGACTGCAGTGAACTGATGATATGTTGTCCTCCATGCAATGCTACATTATTCCACGAAACGCACAAAATATTCCTAATAATAATAATATTTGGGGTTTTACGTGCCAAAACCACTTTCTGATTATGAGGCACGCCGTAGTGGAGGACTCCGGAAATTTTGACCACCTGGGGTTCTTTAACGTGCACCTAAATCTAAGCACACGGGTGTTTTCGCATTTCGCCCCCATCGAAATGCGGCCGCCCAAAATATTCCTAGTATACGTGAAAGGAAGGCAAAACGCAGTTTCAGTCCCCGTACATGCATGGTGCGTTTTGCTGGTGTTCGGCTTGCGTTCAGCCTATTCTGTTGGCGCTGCCGTAGCGGAATTCAACTTTCTTCTATTCTTGCACTGGTTATAAAAATGTCCTGTCTGCACGCGTCACTTCTTTTTTGCATAATGAATCCTTACCAACTAGCTCAGCTTTCTGTCGTTCTAAGCTTCATAAAAATGCGTGTATTCCTGTACAGTGCAGCTGAAGCAGCTAGTTATTGTGACTCTACTTCACCGCTTGAACGCATGCATAAGTGTCCTTTAAGTTCTTTTTAGATTGTCTGCAAAGTGTAAGACAATTACTAATTTTAGTAAAACAAGCTACGGCGCAATGACAGAAAGCGCAGTGGCAGGACCGCCGTGTAGCCTCACACGTGTACTTTTGTTTTTGACGGTAACAGCAAGAACAGTATTTCATCACAAGGGTGTCTTGCACGATTAGATCGAAGCATAAGAATGGTGCGAGAGCACCATTCACGTAGCCTCACATTCATGAGAATAGTGCGAATAATTTTATATTATTTTAGGAGCCAACCGTATTGCGTTGCTTTTTTTTTTGCGAGAATAATGGCTGCTACGTCCCGTCAAGCTAGCAACGCCACGCTAATGAGAGCATTATATTAGCCGGCAGAAACTCAGCTTTACGACGTCCTGTGTCTAACGACTGCAATGTTGCAAGTGATCCTCTTGCAATACTTTCTTTCCGCTTCTCTTTTGTAGCAGATAATAAAAGTACCAAACCGCGAAAATTGACTTGCGAGGCAAAATTACTTTTGCGCAGTGGCATATCCACATAATAGAAGAGCACCCCAGAAACAGCTAATGGTTGCGTAACCGCTAGCCACAATCACAATCACAGCCATGGAATTATATGCCTGAAATCAATTGGACCCTCCGACATCATATGAACACTTGAGACTTTCTTTCGTATACTGCCGAGTGAACTCACTCAACCTCGTTGATATTCCGTCATATCGCAAACATTGCGGAATGATCAACGCATCCCTACAAGGAATCGCGAAAGCGCTGCATTCAGGTATCGCAGCGACCACTGAATTTGGCTAAAACGACGCCAAATGCTCTTTGTTAAGTGCTTGAATCACAGTGCAAGCATAAAATTTGAATGACTGTGGCGGAGGGCGCAACGACTATGCATCGCGCGCTCGACGCGTGCGGTAACTGATATTAGAGAGTTTTAGCCCAGCGGGTTTACGGCCAGCGGAGCGGAGCGGGCGAGCGGAGACGCGACTGCGCATGCGCACCACGCTGAGGCGGCCAGCGGTTTTACGGAGCAGCGTTTACGCCCGCTGGAAAGCACTCCCCAGCGGAGGGTATACGCAGCGCGCGAGCGTGCGTAAGGGCGCGCGGGCGTGTATGGGAAATGCAAGACGGCAGCCGCGAACATGAACGCCGGCAGTTCTGCATCGAAGACGGCGACTGCCGCGCTGACCCGTACATTAGTACTCAGTACATTATTAACAAATAATGAACTGAGAACATGTAATATATCTTTATTCAACATTTCTTGCATAATAAAAGCAAGCGTAATTGAATATCATTTTTCAGTAACTCCTATTCGAACCACTAGGTGGGGCAGCAGAGCGCCCCGCTCTTTACCCCGCTCGAGCGGGTGATCCGCTGGGCTAAAATTCTTTTTTCGCGAGCCGCTCCGCTGGCGCAACGGTGGAGACCGCTCCGCTCCGCTGGCCGTAAACCCGCTGGGCTAAAACTCTATATTATTGCAGCGCTTAGACTACAGCGCAAAGCCAAATAAGTCTCCACAGTGAAAATATATATATATATATATGGATACCGCTATTTAAGACTGCAATATACAACCACGGAACAAACAGAATTTGATGGATATGTGGCGTGTAAACAATTGGCGGCTAGTAGATGATACGACGCATCCACACTACCGGGCTTCAGCCAGTGTCCGCCAGGCGGCGACTGCGTTCGATCTCGCGGCCAATAGTTCAATCCCAAGTGTGTGAAGAGTGGCATTGTTTTCAAATATTATTTTCCTGACTGCGCCTAGTCATCTTATACATTCCCTGGGTGTCAGGCTCAAAAGAGTCAGCCGGGACGCTGAATCCTCGCAGGCGACCACGTATGAAGTTCTAAATGTTAGTCATATAATCAGTGATAAGTAGCAATAACTAATACGTGAATTATGTAACCTGGTTGCTCGCACTCTGGCTTATCCGGTTAATTTTGGCCTGTGTTCTTTTCAGTGTGACATATTTCCTGCAAAGCATTACGATTCCTACACGAATCATTGCACCAGCAAGGATATTAAGTAATTCATGGGGTCACTCCGTGCCAGACCAGTTAAGTTAGGCTTACCAAGAGCCGTCTTACCACAGGCCTGTCACTCCATATGCGCTCTACAGGCTGCCGCGGCCTCGTCGGCCAGTGTGCCCGGCCCCGGCGGCGGCATCGTCTTGCCTGCCCGAGGAACAGGGAGAGCTGCTCAAGGCGCTGTTGTACGGTCGCTGGATCTCGTGGGGCGGAAAGCGGCCGCCGCCCGCCGTTGAGGCCACCATCCTGTCCACTGTGCCACCAGGTGAGGAGATAGCTGAGCGACCAATCGTGTATAAGTTGAGCGCGATTAACTTTCCTAACACATGCTGGCTACAATCGTTTACTTGAAGCCGGTGCACTTGGCGGTCCAGTTTGATGAGAAGACAAGCAAAGTGGATCGGCGGAGCGAAACCATTTTCGTCGTAACTGTTGACCGACAAAAAAAAAAGCCGACAAATATCAAGCGCTGTGCTGGAATCGGTGTAAGCGAAGCTTTCGTGGCCTGGCAAGGCAAAATGGCGCATCACGATAAGAAACGCGCTACAGATTCCGGCGACTAACGCTTTTCGTAAATGTCGTAGAGTTTCATACAATAATTACTAGAAGGGAACTCTGGAGCTATAGTGCCTGTGTGAGCTGCAATCGGGGTGGTTCAGTCAGCATGGGAGTTATGGGATATACATGAATTTGCTCGAACTTCGTCCTTCACGCTTCAAAATGTCTCCGCGACTTTGTAAGTTTCTCATTTTCAACAAAGAGTACTGCGTATTAAATGAACATTATTACAGCGAAACTGATACCTATACCGTCCAAGGAAGTTTTTGTGTCGTTGTAGTAATCAAAAACTCCCCATACGTGGGCCGATCCCGGAAATAGTGCCATGCTGGACCGACCCGCGGCAGAGGTGCAGTTCGCCATTAAGGGGCCCACATACAAAGCTTCGCTGGTCATCCTTCTTCACTGAGTGGAAGGGCACCAAGATTTTTTTTAATCGTCCGGCGTCTGGATTCGAACACGGGACCTAAGGCACAGAGACCCGATATTGAGACCATTACGGCACGGACTCACGCATCGACAAGCGGCATAGAACGCCCTTATACATTTCTTGCGGGCAAGCCAGTGCGCTGAAACGCTTGGCACGTTTCAATTTGGCCACCTGGACAGGTTGAGCCGCTGCAATTTCTAGCGATTGTGCGTGTTGGCAGAGCATTCTGCACTTAGAAAAGTACGGATCGCTTTGAAATGTAGGACAGTAAAGACAGATAAAGCTTAGTAAACAAAGCCACAAGCACGTCTGAATCCACAAGTGCGAAGGTCAGACAAAGCCATGTACTCCCCATCCTTCCCATGGCGGTTGAACGATCGCAGTGCCAGAGTACTGCGATCATGCCAGAGTATCAGAGTACCAGTGCCAGAGTACTGCGATCCCCTCTAGTAATTATTGTATGAAACTATATGGTAACGGTCATATCAGCCATGGTGGTGTATACCTTGCAGAGCAACAGTAAGTTCAATTCGGCGCCGATATTCTCGAGCGATCACTTTAGGTGATGCCATCACCTTCGCGAGATTTCGCGTGTGTCCGACCCGGATGCGCCGAAGAAGCCGACGAAAAGCGTTCCTGGCAGTGTGCGATGAAAGTAAGCTTGGCACTGTGCTAGAAACGGTGTCATCCGTAATCACGGCGATGCATCGGATGTCGAGTCACGAAAAATCTCGCGAGAGGGATCGCATACGCGACAGTGAGAGTGCGGCGGATAGAGTATCAACACCGTCTACTCGCCGAGACAGCTGACGACAACACGCCACGTCGCGGAGAGACAAGCTTACGAACTTGACGCTTCTGAAAATTATTGCATGCGCGCACAGGCGAATGGCTGTTCAGCGCACCCATATATATATATATATATATATATATATATATATATCATCACCCCGTAGCTCGTGGTTTTCGCTGAGAACTGCGTGACAAATTCTGCAATGCTACCGGAGGCCCCTATTTAGTCGATCCAGCAAGAATAATTTTATTTTGCCATTCAAGAAAAATGGAGAAATGGTAAAGCATGGCAGTAGAACTTTGACGCACAGGTGCCAGAACATGGTCGGCTGCTTCTGGTGGGGCGTCACACAGCCACACCGCACCAGCGACATGCTGGAGCCAAATGGTGGCGGACAAAAACTTGCGGTCGCTCCTGCACAACGGTCCTGCCGGAAATAGGCAGCGTGTGTCATACCAGGTGTTTTGGCGAAGGCTGGCAAAGATGCCTGCAGTTTATTGGAAATAATAGGGCGATTTCATGCAGCACGGCGTTATGCACGCGGCGACAAACTTCCGCTTAGTTGCTAGTGTGTTTCCTAAAGTTCACAGATTTATTTCTAAACTGCAGTACCAACAGTCACCTTCTAGTTGCAGGAGTCGATACAGCCAGTGCTCATGTTCGGTCTGCCTGCAAGATAAAAAATTAAGGTAACGCCACATACGAGGTAACCGACCTTTAAATGCGTCGTTCGTCAAAATTAATTAGAAATCTTGGCGCAAACGAATTGCGTAGTCGAGCGCAAAGACATTACGAAGCCTTAAAGCGAACGACAAAGCGGTTAAAACCGTATAAAATATATTTAGAGTATGGTGCTAAGTGTGAAAAAGTGAGACCAATCTCTGTAATCGAGAACAATATAACAGACACCAAGACGGGCCGCAGTATACTAATGTCCCTGGGTTACAACCCCCAAGCTCCCAGCCGGCAACCGTGCGAGATTACAGAGGAGGCGCGGGCCCATATTTACGTGGACCCCATCCCGAAGAACATGCACCCAGAGTACAACCAACAACGGCGGTAGGTGCGGGCCAAGGCGCTCACCGACGCAGCGTGGACGTGGACGCAGCGGAATACAAGCGGGAAGGCTTCGCGGCAGTGGTCGTTGCGGCGGCTACCGGCACCACGACAACGGCAGCGAGCGTGCGGTGCACGAACGCCACAGACGCCGAGGAGGTTGCCATCGCTCTGGCGATCACCGATGCTGAGTGTCGCACCGTGCTCAGCGACTCGAGGAATGCCGTGCGCAACTTTGCCAAGGGGCGAATATGCGCGCCGGCGGCCGCCATCATCGGCAAGCTCCAACTTCAAGACCGCGGCAGCACCGTCCGTATCAAGTGGTTCCCGGCGCACGCCGGCGAGTGTGCATCCTCACCGAACCGCAACGAGACGGCCCATTCGGCGGCGCGAGCGCTTACCTTCCGCGCCCCAGAGAGTGACCGTTCCGTGTGGTGGTTCGAAACCAAGGACAGATTGACCAGTTATGCCGAACTAACGAAGTGTTACCGCTTAGATCGACGGACAATGCCGCCTCCCCACCCGGCACTCAGTCGGGAGGAGGTCGTATTCCTAAAGCAAATACAGACCGCGTCACTCCCCGCCCCCGCAATGCTGTACGTGCTTCACCCAGAGCTCTATCCGAGTGGGCTGTGCGGTGTTTGTGCAGCGGGTCCGGCGGACCAATGGCACATCATGTGGGACTGTGCCAGGTTCCCGACGGCAGCTACCTCCAGGACATATACCCGCCCGAACTTCAAGGTGCACTGCAGTCTGCAGACAAGGACTCACAACTATGGGCCGTCCAGCAGGCCCGGGGTGCGCTCGAAAAGCACAAGCCTCATGACCCACTACAAACTGGCCCAACTGGGGTAGTGCAGAGTAGGGTATAACCCAGGGTCGAGACGCTTAGCCAGCGAGAGGACACGAACCGTCGTTTGCCGGCGCTTTATTGAAGTTATCCCTATCCTATCCTAACAGAATGTAGTGACTTTAATTGTTTAGACTCATAGAATTACATCTTTTTTAGTGGCTGTCGCAAAAGAAAACAAGGAAAAGTTCGGAGGACGCTTAAACTTCGCCTTCAGGAGGGGCACGCAACAGCATTCAAAGATATGTGACTGCTTCCCACGCTTCCCGGCAACTGGAGCATATGTAGCCGTAATGTTTACCGGGAAACGCTGGCCGCGAACTGTACGCACGAAGCGGGCTTTGTGGTAAAGCATCCTTTTGCGTGGGCCGCGATGCGACGGAGGCCAGCGCCAGCTGGACGTATTGCAAAAAACCGTGCGCGCCGTTCAAGTGTGTCTTGAGCGGCGCGGGTGTCTTGGCCCCCAAGAAACCCGCGCGCCGGCGCGCGGTAATGGCGGACGCCGCGGTTGGTCCGTGTATGGTAGAAACGCCGGAAAATGGGTTTCTTTGAGTTTTCGCGTAACAGAATTTTGTTTTCTCGTACAGCCAAATTGCAACCCGAGAGCTATCATGTCTGTAGCTTGTGTGTAGGTTGTAGTTTACGATTTTTACACGTACTTTACCTTGAGAAATTCAATTAGTCCAGTAGATTCATTGCATCACCTGGAGGGCCTGGATATGGCTGGGTCAAATTCTTTTTTTTTTGTTTTGCCGGAACGACGTCCAACTGCCGGACCAGGGCACGCACACTCTCAAGTTCAACAAATGGCCGCAGACGGCGAAAAAATGAACCACGCGCCACTGCTAATAAAACCAGCATAGTAGAATCACTTCTGGATGCTTACGTTAGTTCCAATATTTCCAGCTAGAGGCGCCGTAATAAGCGCAATGTTATTTTACAATCTTTCTCTTACAATTACCGAAGCATTTTATTACATAATAAAGAGGGCAAAATTATCCTTGCTAATTAGATATTGCACTATTTATTTGTAAGTTTATTGTTTCTTTGTCACTATAAACGCAAATAGCGTTCAGCATCATCCATCTTTCACGTGACCTCTGGCCTGGATTTAAAATTTTGCCGGTATTTTCGAGTGCACGGCGGCACGGATTCATTCGTTCGTGCACTTTGCTTCTTTATTGCTAAAACTAGTTCATTGCGCTTCGATGCCTCGCGTTATTTCACTTCGGGTGAAGTGACGTGTTTGCAAGCGCACATGAAAGCCCGAAAGCTAGGTTTCGGTCGTGAGCCATTCGGAACACGTCCGCATCGAAACGGAAGCTGGATTCTGCTGCGGCTGACAACGGCAATAACGGTGAGTCGTTTAACACCGCTGCTTGCATCGTTACATAATATTCGTCTCATTAACTTACAGGCGGAGACACGTTAACGAACTAGAACCTGCATTACATGTGGACAGTCAGGATCCTCTGTTGCTGTTTCCTAAATAAACCTTTATTTGCGAGGTTGTCGTTATACACACACGATCAGGCAAGAAAGAGACAGCGATATCGGAACGCGCGTCGCATTTTTCATCTTGTTATAGCCGTGGCCATAGGTGACTGAGTAGCATTATCAATATACTTATAAAACAATTTTTCGAGTCTGCCGGCAAGTTCTTTCGTACACAAAACCAAATAATCCTTTGGTAAAATAAAGTGAAAGTACAGAACTTAATGCATTAAGCAGTTGCAAGCATGATAATTCACCCATATTTCGTACTTGTTGGTTCCAAATGTTCTTGCTGTTCAATTTGGTTTACCGCAGTGTATTTATTTTTGCAGTAGTGAAGTGGTGCATACCGTTCGTGCAGAACAATAATGCATCAGTTCCAATAGCTTCATGACTTTCATTAATTTGGTTGCGGAACCAGCTCTTCTAGTGTATAAATGAGCGCACAAATGTTCTCATTTGTGATCCTAATAATACTTCAGCTGTTGACACGCATTGTAGTTAGGCAGACATCAATTTTATGGACAATAGCAATATTTATTTAACGTGCTGCTTAAGCACCCTAGAACAGACAGTGTACATTCACATGTGTTCTGTAGTCGCAAACCATTACAATATATGACACACCTTTTTGCATGTCATATTGCAAAATTGTGCTTTTTCAATTTCTGATGCAGTCAAAATTTCTGTTCTAGACATGCAGTAATGAGGACGGCACCAGTATAAAGCAACACACTCCACGCATTAAACAGAAGCTGCTGCCTGCTACAACAAGGCCATTGTGTGGACTTTGGCTGCTACTGCAAGGTAAACAACACCTCGTTCAGAAATAAATATGCTTGATATATGCTGTATTGACTTGCTAGTCTTGAGATACATGTCATTTGTTTGCAGCAGATATGAATGTTTTTTCATATTTATCGTTCAGTATAATTGGTTCGAACATAAAAGAAAGCACTACATGAGTGTGGCTAATCTGTGCTGTATCTCATGTGTCACTGTTCTGCCCCAACAGAGTCTATGTCAACCACATCTTGGTCATCACAGGAGCTCCCATCTACACCAACAGGAAGGGGCTGGAGCCGAATTTGCAAGTCGTTTACCCCGTGAACAAAGAAATGCAAGCAGAAGAAGTTGGATATCAAGTCTGCAGAGAACTGTGTCAAGACTGAAAAGAGCTTCAGCCACCATTCCATTAGCACGGACATTTGACCGAGTCATCTAGGTAACTCAAAAAGAACTTTCTAGAAATTCACCGGGTTCAGATGCACCTGCAACTTCTGACCAAGCACCGACGACGCTGGCCAAAAGAGTTCCGTCAGTTTGCCCTTAATCAGCTTCCTGGTCATGTCAATTTCATTTGTGCCAAGTGTAATTTTTTTTTATAAATGCAAGCTTTTTCATTGCCGATTCTCGTTAGAGATCATTCATCCTCATCCAAACATTAAGGTCAACCGATTCTTCGCTGATACTTAATACCAGTCACTGTCTGGTAGCGCACCATATATGTAGCAGTATGCTCTAGTGTATGTTGTCATGCACAATGCCTCTCCTGATGCAGCATCAGCATGTGTCTTGCATTAACCTACGCACCGTGTGTTATGCACCATATTACTTTTCTTGATGTTTTTAGCCTTCAATGCTTGCAGAGCAGAGTGGCTTCTCTCTTGAATGCAAGCTTTCTCATTTTCCATATTCCTAGTCTCGTTGATGATTGCCATTCTTCCTCAATAGCGTGGGTCTTTGCGCAAGCTACACTGAAGTGATTGATTGCAGAATCTAGTTTTGCTGCCCCACTTGGTTGTGGTCGCCGTGTTACGTTTCTAGGATGTGGGGGCCTGGTCAGTTGCGTTGGTAAGCAGTCTCTCGAGGTAAGCATCTGCTCCTGCAGTCCGCACAGCGACATATAGACTCCCAGTATACACGCACTGTAACTGGTGCTGTCCGTTCGCTCTTCCCTGCTGGAGCCATGGGCAAATCGTGCTTGTGGTCTACCTCGGCTATTATTTGCTCAGAACGGAGACCAGCATATGTGCTTACATGGTTCGAAGTGTATGAAGTTTTTAGCCACATGGGTGAAAAGGCCCGCAAAAGTGGCTGTCGAAGGTGATGCCAACGGAACCGATTCGTCCATATTGAGACAAAGTGGGGTACCAAGTGCGAGCCACACGTTAGTGGCCCCCGAATGAAAAGAAACGTGCAGGTTGGAAAGGAGAATTAACGCTAAAATACCGGGTGTCCATGTCGCTGTTTTGGCTGCGGCAGCAGATGCCTGCATCACCGGATTGCTTCGCAATGCAAGTTGCTCATTCATCTTCAACGGCAATTGTCGGTTCAAACAGGTGCGACGCTCTGTCCAATCTATTTGTACTGCTGGTTGTCGCTCGTTAACAGACCACCACGTGCGACGAAGGCAAGCACTATGCCTGTAAGTAGGCGGCTGAATGTATCCCAAGAGAACCGTGTATGTGAATGCTCACTGCTGCCATATCGTTCGTAGCCAATGTATAATGTATTGTCTGAACCCTATGCGGTGATTGATTGATGTTTAATTTCGCTGTTATCTCACTTGGTTACGGTCGCCGTGTTATGCTTCTCGTATGCGGCGGCCTCGTCAGTTGCATTGGGAAGCAGTCTCTCGAAGTAAGCATTTGCTCCTGCAGTCTGCACAGCGACGTAGACTCCCAATTTACACGCACCGTGATTCGTGCTCCCCGTTCGCCCTTTCCCGCTGCAGCCATGGGCAAATTGTGCCTCGGGCCTTTCTCGGCCGCGATTAGGCATGAACGGAGACCAGCAAACGTGCTTACATTGTTCGAAGTCTATGAAGTCGATAACCGTAGCGGTGGAAAGGCGCGCAAAAATGGCTGCCGAAGGTGATGCCCACGAAATCGACTTGTCCATATCGAGACAAAGTGATTTCTTCGACCGGTCGACACGCAGCTAACGAACTAAGGGCAACGCGTCGTTTTTTTTTTTTTTCGCTGTATCCGCAGCACGACTCGCGTGGCCTCGCACGCGGTTACCGAACCCGTCGTGAATGGAGTACACGCAGTTCATTTGCCGGAGATCCCGCGATGCGCACGCGCTGACGCCTCGTCCGACTCCACTCTGCTTCTCCTGGTCGTGCGTAAGTATCGAGCTCGCGCGGGCTTTGTTCAAACCACGCGGAAGGGAGCACGCCGGTATAGGAGTGGCGTGTCCCGAGAATATGTATAGACTGCCACTGGCGGAGCGTGGAAGGCGCGCGCGCCAATAAGCCGGCAGCATGTTCGCGGTCTCTCGCGCATACGATTCTCACGGCTCTTGAGCAAGCACGCGCCCCTCGTGAAGAGGCCAGGAGAGGAGACGTCGCCGCTGCACGCGCGAGATCCACTCCACGACCGTGAAGCACCATTGAAACGCCGCAGGGACACCCAATCCCCTGCTCTCCTTGTTCTCTCTGTACCTTTCTCGCGCGCAAAGGTTGCGCTCTTAGGATTTAATGAACATATACGGACGATCGAGTGTCGTGTGGACTACTGTACAAGCTTGTAATTCTTCTCTCTGTGTCAACGAAACAGAGAGATAGAAGATGGTTTAATGAGAGGAAACGCGAACAGTGTGGTCGGAGGTGCATGTGTGGCTCAGACATGCTGCGCGGCAATAGAGAAATTGTGGAGGCCGCAACGAGATTAAACAAGGACTCGGGGTGGCCAGGGAATATAATTCAGCACTGTGACAAAAAAAAAGAAGAGTGTGATGTTTCCGTAGATATCATGCCTGCAGTTAGATGGAAATTCAAGGAGGAAGATTATTTCGTATTCGCGAACGGAGTTTCCGAGTAGCGAGAGTTGATGCGAAAGAAATCGCAGCAATTTGTGATAAATAAGCCTGTTGCTAAAAAATTCACCGACGATTACAATACTCCCTAATGTGAACTTTGAGCGCAGCTATGTGCGTGTTTTCATTTCGCAATATATTGGCTGGCGCGGACAATCTGTCTCGTGCGGCACGTTGCAAACGGAGTGAAGTGCGGCGCGACTGTCTCGCTAGTCGAGAGATCGCGCGAGGAAGCGTGTGGATGACGCGTGGACGCGATTCACAGTCGCCGCCGACAGGCCTCCCAGACGATGCGCGCTACTCTGGCGCCATCTCGTAACCATATGTCACCGCACTACGCTTTTCTTCTCACGCTTTCGCCATCCTTCCTCCGCTTTCCGCCTCATGGCTCGGCTGCACCCTCCTCCTCTTCGCGTCTTTCATCTTCCGCTGCGCTCGGCGTTCGCTTTCATCTCTCGCTGTGCTCGTTCGCTCGGTTGCGCCGAGCTACGACGCCGAGGCACGCCGACGCTCGTCGCAGGAACGGGCGCCTAAGAGCTGGGCTCTAAAACGCAGTCCCGCCATTCAGCGCAGAGAATATTAGTTCTGCATAGAATACATGATTCGTCTCAGCCTTCGTTACACGTTTTTTCAGCGAAATAGTGCTCTCGTGATGTGCATGTGCACGAAACTCCTATCAATGTCTCCCCAACTGGTCTTCGTAATAAGCAGCGGGCGCAGTGCAACTATAATAAGTAAACTGTGGCTTTGGGTTATGTTTGGCAGCCGATGGTGAACAAATTAACAGCGTGAGTGAAAGAATGACACAGAAAGCCACAAGAACAGCGCATTCGGTGTTCTCGTCTTTCGCTCCGCCTATTATTTTGTCCGCGCCTGTCCTGTGTGTTTCTTTCCTTATCCGTTGTCGTTTGCGCGGTTACATGATGCATTCTATTATTTTGAAACCTGCAGGAGCAGTAACACAGAGCCTTCAGCCCTGTTGCACTATTTACTAACCACTGAAGTTCTACCCATGAAATGACGAACAGCTAGGCGCCCTTAGTCTAAAGACAGGTAGGATTGGTGACTGAGTTCCTGAGTAGTTATTACCTTTGTAAACACCAATAGTGCTGTCGAGAAGATCAAACCACAGCAAATAAATAGAAAAAACCGGCTATCCAGCGTGTGGAGGAAAGGTGAATTTTTTTACAAGGTTGTACTGTACAGCGCCCGGATGGTTCCAACCAACGGCTTCGCTACGCCGACATATACCTTAGCGGCGGCTTCTGGCGTCCGCGGTACTGCCTGCTGCAATATCACAGTGATAGTGCGTTGTTCATTACTGCTTTTCGAAATGCATATGCAGATTAAGCAGGAACGCAGTACAAAGCGTGGTACCAAGAAATGTTGTCTTAACACCACTGTTTTGTCCAGTTTATGAAAATTCGCGCGTTGAATGAAGAAAGATAGACAAAGTGAAGGATATTATATTCCAGAACCGAAAGAGGGCAGACGCTATATTGCTGATGAGCATATTTATTTATTTATTTATTTACAATAGCTCAAAGGCCCCAGTGAAGGGGTTTTGCATGAGGGATAGGCTATTTACAAACGGGTTAAATGTTCGACAATTTTTCGATCGCTGCCTTGAAGTTGGTGCTACTGGAGAGGAGCGCAACGTCAGAGGGGAGGTGATTCCAATCTTGCGATATTTTGACAAAAAAATGAAGAAAGGTGCGCAGTGGTTCGAGCAGATGGCGGGTATGCATCTTTTTCGTGATTGGTGCGATCTGAATGACGATGGGCTAGTTTGGTGGCAGGAGTACAGGGTGACGTGTAATAGAATTTGAAGAATAGGCACAGCCGTACAATTATGCGGCGTGCTGAAAGACTTGCAAGGTTTGCACGAGATTTTAATTCGGTGACACTAGGATGATAAGAGTATTCTCAGAAAATGAATCGGGCTGCAAGGTTCTGTACCGATTCTAGCATTTTATTGAGGTTACTTTGGTGAGGGTCCCTAACAGCGCATGCGTATTGAAGTTTTGGTCTGATTAATGTCTGATAGGCGAGAAGTCGGACAGAAGGATGTCCTAAATAAAGATTACGACGTAAACACCGAGAACGCAGTTAGCTTCATTAGTAACGTGCCTTATGTGAAGGGACCATGTTAAATTTGACAAATGAACACCCAGGTACTTATAAGCACTTACACATGAAATGGCGGAGTTATAGATCAGATACTTCGGCGGTGGGTAATATTGCCGACTATGAAAAGAAAGTAGTTATGTTTTATTCGTGTTTCATGGCATGAGCCATTTGTTGCACGTACCAGATTTCGATCTGATGGAGGTCAGACTGAAGTGAGTGAATGTCAGACAGGTTGTTAATTTGACGATATAGAACGCAGTCGTCTGCTAAGAGTCTGATCTTCGAATAAATATTACTAGGCAAATCGTTGATATATACTAAGAATAATAGTGGGCCTAGGACCGTGCTCTGAGGCACGCCTGAGATGACAGGACGTTGACAGAAGACTGATTATTGGCGTGCACGAATTGCTAGCGATTAGTTAGGAAGTTACAAATCCATTCAAAAACAAAGGAATCAAAGTTACGGCATGAACGTTTTAGAAAGAGGCGTTTGTGAGGAATCTTATCAAATGCTTTCTCGCAGTCTAAGAAAAGGCCCCGACTGGTATGTTTACGTCAGTACTTGAGCTATTGTCAATAATAAACAGTGAAAATTAAGTGTCGCAGATGCCAGCAAGTTGTAAAAGCTTTAAGAGCAGGAAAAGGGACAGCAAGTCCTAACTCTTTCTCCAGTTAGCCTCCCTACCTTTCCCATCTTATTCCTCTTTCTCCCCTTTCTTCAAGAGCAGCTCTATACAAATGTGCACAGGTGGTGGCATACATTTCGACAGATTTCTACAGAACGAAGTTGATACGAGACTTAGCCACAATACGCTTGCGTTAGAAAAATGACATTATGGGGTTTTACGTGCCAAAACCACTTTCTGATTATGAGGCACGGCGTAGTGGAGGGCTCCGGAAATTTCGACCACCTGGGGTTCTTTAACGTGCACCTACACGGGTGCACGTTAAAGTACACGGGTGTTTTCGCCCCCATCGAAATGCGGTCGCCGTGGCCGGAATTCGATCCCGCGACCTCGTGCTCAGCAGCCCAACACCATAGCCACTGAGCAACCACGGCGGGTAATAAAATGGTAGGACAATCATTGTGATGCACATGAGTGATTACGGCTTCTGCAGGTACTTGAAGTTGCAAATTCCGCTTAGAAATGTGTTTTAGGCATATCTAGTTCAAGTGGTCCCTCAGCGTAGATGGTTTCTGAGTAAACTGCCAAGTAATCTTGTCTGAGCAAGTTCCTGACTTACCCGATGGACGGTTTCAGCATTTGATTTTGAAGAAGTATAACTGCGAACAGTCTATATAAAGAACTGAAGGCAAAAGCATTACCAAGAGACAATTATCAACCTTTAAGGCATCACAATGGCGTCAATTAAGCGTAGTTCATTAAGGTGTCATCATCAATTCTTGTACAATTTCATTTATTCAAGGCAAGCTAAGAACCTCTGAAACAAAGTTTCGCTCTTTGCTCTAGAACATATCAGTGTATTAAACCAGCGTAATACATGGCATCGTGGGACACCGGTAGACATAGAGCATACCTAATGTACTTCAAACAATTAACCCTACGTGTACCGTATATATAATTTTATATTTATATCACACGCATTAATGTTAAGACAACAAAGTGAGGACAGACACTTTTGAAAAATATATGATTTCACGCATATGATTCTCTTGACGCTATATGCTAGCGAAAAAAAAAAGGCGCAGTTTCGCCCGAAAGGCGAAGCATCGATTGCGATAGCAAATTAGTAGTCAGCTATACGAAGCAAGGATAGCAGTTTTATCGACTGTATAGTCTTATAAACATTTGCTTTCTAACTACATTAACAAGCATGGCGTCAGGCACGCAGAGGCAAACATGAAGACATCTGACTCGATCGATGACCGCGGAAGCTCGCTGTCAAAGCGCTGGAGTTAGGAAGCGCGGTAGCCGCTGCGAGCAAATTGGCCTTCGTTCTGCATCTTGCTTCAACGCGAACTAGCACAGCGCATACGAAGCTACCAGCACTAGGCGCACTTTTTACAAATCGCAGATCACTTTGAAGATGAAGACCGCGCGGCCGCGCACTTTGTCCACATCGCAGATCGCTTTCAAAAAATTGGAGGACGCTTAAGCTTCGCCTTCAAGAGTGGAACGCGACAGCATTCTCGTCGACCCGCCAAGGGGTGTAAGACAATGCGCGACAGCGCAGCGATCACTTACGAGGCGCCCCGCATCGGACACGGTGAGCGTCGAGCAACGCAGTGTTCGGCGTGGCAACGAAATGTGCGCCTGAGCAAACGGAACGAACCAAAGAACTCGGTGTCTCGGAGGAGGAAACGATCTACGCCAGCCGAACGTCGTGATCGGCACGGGCAGAGGGATAGATAGATAGTAATCTAAAGAAAGAAACGGCACTTGAGTCTGCAACCCGTGTGGGAGAACGGCGAAGCGTCGTCAGGGGAGAGGGAGTCGGGGCATGCGACGCGCCTTGCACCGGTCCGCGCACAGCCGTGGCGCGCCACCTGTCGGGGCAGCGCCATACATTGAGAGGAGGGGGTCTTCTGTGTTTGCCGCAAGATGGCTCTGCGTGTACGGTAAGCACAGAAGAAATGTTGCGGAAACGTACTGCGCTACTCATGTAAATGCGACTTCTGTAAGTTGCGTGCTCATAATTACCGATATACACCGCAGTATAACTTTCTACGGCACGTTTCTAAGGCAACACCGCATTCACTAGAAGCGCTTTTGTACTTCTTTCACGCATCGAACTCGTGGCTGAGTGGTAGCGTCTCCGTCTCACACTCCGGAGACCGGGGTTCGATTCCCACCCAGACCATCTTCGAAGTTGCTTTTTATTTATGAAGTGCCTGCAGTGATTTATCGCTCACGGTCAACGCCGCGGACGCCGACGCCGACACCGACGCCGACGACACCGGCTTTTCTGCGACACGAGCTCCTTAACGCTATCGCGTTAATATATATGGGGTCTGAACGGCGCGCCGTACGCAGCAGCCGCTTGATTTCAAAGGCCCCATCCCTCCCCTCCCCGTGGGGCGTCGCGCGCAACGTAAAGGCTGTTTCACATGCTGCGACTGCAACGACGAAAATCGGTGCTGTCGCACGCGTCGCAATGCGATTTTTAGAGGGCTCATTTCACATGATTGCGATTTTAACAATGCGACTGGTGCGACGCCCAGGGTTGCTTACTGCCAGGTTTCGTGGCACACGCTGCATAATTCTTTTATTGTAGTGAATAAAACAATTACACTGTAATATTATTGACTTCTTTTCATTAGAAGCAAATAATATGTACGTTTACTAATTTAAAATGTTAGTTAAGATTTGTCTTGGAGTGCGCGACGGCGGTTTTGGTAGTTCAGTGCGACATGGCGCGCGTAAACAGCTGTTCGCAGGTGGTTCTGCGCCGTGTGTTGTCTCATCTGCCTTCTACGACCGTTTCGTTCTGCCTGCGCTACAACAATCTCCAAGATGACCTATCGACCAGTTCATATTGCTACCCTCACCGCATATGCAGTATTTGGAATTCGGCTGCCACGAAGTCGTCGTGTCAGCCCAACAAGATCCTCGCGCTACCCGTGCTCAGCGCCAGCCTCTGAAGAAATGATGCGTGTATATTGCCCGTGATTGCGCATATGTGGTGCCTGCTACTAGCCATATTCTTACGCCAAACGCAACAAGAAGCACCAACCCGAAAGCACGCGTGTGCCACTGAACGAAGCCTCAAATGATCTGTGTGATTACGACGTGGAATGAAAATTGTGTTGTGAAATTCAACCTTAGCGCTTGCCTGGTTCATCCATCGCCGTGCTTGCGCTGCGAATATATATATATATATATATATATATATATATATATATATGGGAGCCCTCTCTAAATATTTCTAAAGGCGCAAAAGCCGACGCATCAAATGTTTCGAGCAGTTACCGTCACTTTTGTAGAAACCTGTACGTTGTAACATAGCATTCTAAAAGACAGGCTTCTCGTCCACTTTGTTGTCCCGTGTCTCGCGCTGGTAGTATACTCGGAACTTCTAACAAGAAGACCATATCAATACGCGCTATTCATACTGCAGGATCGTAGGCCCACTGCAGGCGCACTTGCCGTAGAATTTTTCAGCTTTCTGCTCAGCCTCGCACGCCTCTCACGGTTAGCCTGTTTTGTGGAAATAAATATTATTATTATATTATTGTTATTAAATATTATAGTTTCTTCACTGTAATTTATAGCAATCATCCAGATTTCTTAAGCTAGTCATGCATTCAACCTGTATTAGATCAACATTGTTACGACATGCTTATGGGAGTCATTTCAAACTAGATTGCTCAGCCAGAGAAAGTACAAATGCAAGCCTCAATGTTTATTCCAATTTGGTATTCCTAAACAGATTATATTGGCAGAATTTTATGCCTGCTTGCATTTCCTGCAATTCAATGTTCAGAGCTGGAAAAACTGATTCCTTTTCTTGCTGTCGAATGGCTGCTTCAATGTCGATAGCAAGCTATAATTATTCATTTCGAAAGTGTTAAGCAATGACTATATGTCTAAGCTTATCAATGCGTTTTTGTTCCACGAACACAATTAAGTTTTCTCTCTCCCTCTCATTGACAGCCATGGAATGAAACCGTTCACTTTCATAAGTATCAGGATGCAAACATTCTGGAGTTTGTCCTGAGCATTTGTCTGCATCCTATAGAGTGCATGTTTGTATCAAGTTCTCGTGTTACAATCGCAGTGATCTACGCATATTGTTATATTGCAACAAACAAACTTATTTCACTTTGTTTTCAAATCTACAATGTGGCCATGCAGTAATGACTGCATTAATAAGCAAAAAAGAAAACTGCAGATTCAGTGTACTTGTTGGAATCTATGCGAAGTGAAGTTTTTGTCAAGTGGTCAAATAAATGCTGGTAAAGTAACTGCGATATATACAATTTGTCTTATATTCAACAATCCAACATGTCATCTTTTGCAAGGTTTGCTTATGCACCGCATAGGTCACAACCTTAATGTCATGTAATCTTTATGCATTACACTGTTCACAAACCATACCGAAACGCAAACGGCAGTTAATGTAGATGCACGCTCCGAGACATCAACACAGTGACGTTTGTTGAGCAAGGAATGGTGCGAGGTGTGTGCAGATGAATGAATGACGTGCTTATGTACTTATTTATTTATATACCTCGCAGGCTGCAAGGTTGGAGTATTATGTAAGGGGGAATAAAAAAGTTGTTACAAAAGGAAGAAGGGCACAACATTAAGAAAAACACCAGCAAAAAAAGCAGTACCAATACATTGCACCAACTAGCCCAACGTGTTTTACTGGCACAACATTATACAATACTTAACAAACAATAACAGATAAAGTTACTGCACATGCACCCTGTACAGACGGTAAACCAGCGAAGCTGAAATGTGCAGCCCTGGTGTTTATCACTGGGCTAATTCCAATGGTTTATTCAAGTCTTTCTATATTATTGGTTATGTCTGTGTTTCTTAATGAGGTTATGCACATGTTTGGCTTGGGTTTATCACATTGTTTGTTTGGAATGCCACACATTGCACTTTGCAAGATCTCCATCATGGAAAGTGCAATGAGTGGTTCATTGTGTTAATCCAGCGGGTCCATCAAAGTCTTTCTGGATTATGTTACGCACTTGTGTTTTGTAATCCATTAATCATAATGTTTATGACTCAGTTATGCACTGTAGTTACGAAGTGACACACCGGGGCTGCACATTTCATTTAATTAAATACAGGGACACATTTTCGAACCTCTTGGGAAGTCGGAGAGAGACTACTGCATGCGCACTCTGCTGCTAGAGAGAAACGACGTCACTATCGGTCTAGCCAATGGCCCACCACACCTTCACTGCGAGATAATAATGACATCATGATCTTGTCTTAACCCCATCCCTCTCTGTGTCCCTTCCCTGCAATAATACGCAGATAAATGTATGTTTGAAATGCATAAGCATTTCTATGTCTACCCAACACGAAATGTCTCCGTCCATCATGCAAGACGAATGCAATGGCTCACACCCCCTTAAACAACGGCTCATACCTCTACACTAGGGTTTTTGGGATCGGACCGTGAGTGTTTCGCCTAGGCATACACAGCTTCACTGTAAAAAGAATGAGCACCTTTCTGCTAGAGACCAAGACAATCATGAGGTGTATTAACAAATGAAAGTTTATTGAACATGCCGAGTAAATGCTGTTCGAGAAGCAATAAATCAAATTTACACAAAAAGCAGAAGCAAGCTCTGATGTGTGTCCATACAGATCCCAACAGGAAACGCATCCATCTCTGAAGGTGTAACAGCAACCATGCTGACACAAGATTCTCCCAGTGTATTTGCATCTACAGCATCCATAATTTCTCTAGGCAGCCGATCTCGACAGAATGCTAGCTTCTTCCTCTACAATGCACTCTCCACATCTGAGCGTGCATTGTAGAGGAAGAAGCTAGCATTCTGTGCAGATCGGCTGCCTAGAGAAATTACGGAAGCTGTAGATCTAAAAACGCTGCGTTAATCTTGTCATCACGGCCTCCGTTAGAAATGGATGCATTTCCTGTCAGGAAACGCACATGAATTTTTGCTTCTCCTTTTTGTGTATGCTCAGTCTATTGCTTGTCAGCGAGCATTAACTCGGTGTGTACATTAAACTTTTGATTGTTAGATCATCTCTGTTTTCTTGTTTGTCCTATGTGTTCTCTGGTGCCATTTGCAGCCAGGCTATTCGTTTTTTTTTTCTTTAGACTGCAACAAGTCACTTTAATGGCCGTCATGATACGTTATAAAATCTTTTATTTGGCCAATGTAGCAAGAACGTACAGTGTGAAGCAGTAAGAACAGGTTATGCTAACTTCTAATTAAAAGGTTTATTGTGAAAATGCAATGATATATAAAGGTTACCACAAAGTAGTACAACAATAAAACCTGATAAAGACTAGCGCTTGATGAAACCAAACATAAAAGCAGGAAAGGGATAAAATACATATAGATATACAAGTCCAGGGAAAAAAAACTGTGATCACCAAGTGTGCATGTGGCTACCTTCCAGGAAACTCACTTTTTCCCAATGGCATGGAACTGGAAGAATGTGCTTGCATAAGCAAGCTGTCAGTCTGTTTATTGGAATAACAACAGTGTTTCTTGAAAGGTGCTGGCATGCAGGATTGGCAATTGTAATGATTTTTTCCTGCACTTGGAATTTTTCTCTATTTTCTTTCTGTAGCATTTTTATTTATGTTTGGCTGCATCAAGCACCAATTTTTATCTATCTTTCAAAGATGTCTTTCTTTTTCTGGGGAAAACTCGGGGAAGGCAGGAGATGGAAATTCAAGACGATGAGCAACATGAGAACAAGGTGAAAGTAGGAGCCAACGTTTCCAAACGTGGACCTTGAAGAAGACAAGTCCACTAGTCGAGACGTTGGCTCCTGCTTTCACCTTGTTCTCGTTTTGCTCATTGTCCTTTTTTTTCTGGTAATTTGTATAACTCGCCACATTTTTACAAATGAACGTCAGTTGAAAGTTAGTCCTCATCCATATCTAGTGTCATCCTGTTGATACTGCTTCATGCTATGCACTCTTGCAACATTTGTGTGCGTGTGTGTGCACACGTGTGGATTTGGATGTGAGATCGGGCCCTTGGGCAGAGGTATCATTCTTCTCCTGTACAGCCTTATGAATTCATTAATCATAGTGCAACAGAAATGCAATGGACAGGAACGAAGTGAACACACAGAGCGCTTCATTCTTGTCTGTTGTCTATCTGTTGCACTTTAGTTAATAATGAATACACACAAACTCATCTAGTTTTCAGTTATTATGTCAGGCTTATAAGCCCGCTTGTGTCCTGGAATATTTGCATGGCTATGTATCCTGTAATTTAATTACTGGCCATGTGCTTGCAAGTCGCGTGTCAATCTCCTGATTTTCCTGACAATCTTGTGTGATGTGCAGGCCCAGACAGTTTCTGGTGAATCCATGCAGGGTGTTGTGCAGGGTGTAATCTGCACTACAAGTACTGCTTTGATTGCGTTCAGTTCAGCTTTTCTAAGTGTAGCATGACCTGGAATGGTACTCACTTATATGGGGTTTAGTTTTATGTAGTGTCATACTACTGTTACACTGCTATTGCCAGATCAGTGTACTATATGAGCCTTATGTTTGCTTGCATCTTCATGATTAGCAACCTCCTCTGTGTGTTTGGCAGTTGCATATAGTCTCCTGGCCTAATTGTTTACCCCCATATTCCACGGTATGGGCCTGTTGTGTTTCAAGTTCAGGTACTCCCGAGGTTGTGTTTCTGAAGGGAGGGGTAGTCGTCTTTGCATCTCATATGCTAGCTGGCATAGTATCTTGGTACGAGGTTCTGAGCTCTTGAGACAAAGAATTTGTGCTGCAGGCAGCAATTCTACTCTGTCTAGGTGCTTGTTCGTTAGCTCTTTCTCATAGAGGTCTTCAAGCATGGTACAGTTGGAAAGACCTGTTATTACTACCCGATGCCTGTATTCGATGAGTTGTCTTTTTTGTGTGCTGCAGGTAATTCATACCGTACCATACCTTGGACACAAGCAAAGCATCTGCGATTTTCTATAGTATCCACTCGTCCACCCCCATTATTTCGAGATTATTCTTTTTACCAGGTGTGGAAGTTGCGTCCAGGCATTGCATACTTGTTTCACCCACATGCTGGTTCTGCCGTCATGGGCTTACACTTGCTGAGGATTTGTGGACATTGACTTGCGGGCATATTTGTCCAGCTATGTGGATCACAATGTGCAATCTGGGGTAGTTCTTGATTCTAGCCTTTCTTTTTTTCCGACGTCGATATGAGCTGACTTATCAGAAAGCGAGAGGCCAGACTGGCCAAGAAAGTCTGCAGTGTTGTTGAGGGCTTGTTGCATCATTCTTGATTTCTGTATAAGATAGCTTTCACATAGACTGTAATACGCCATAGGCTGTAGTGTTTCTTGTAGTATGCCCGTGTTGTTGGTGTGTGTGGGCCAAATGTACCTCCAACTCTGACCTGGAATTTTCTGTCTTGCAGAAAGTTACTGTTTAAGTGCTCTACCAGAAATGTTTTTGCTCATCGTTCCTCTTATTAGAGCAGCATAAGGTACTGCTGTTAAAAGCCTCTTCATTCTTTCATAAGCGGTATTACACAATGTCCTGCGATAAAGTTTCTGCTGCTTATGGCCCACTCATAACTGCCAGAAGGGACAACTCTTGAAAAAGGTTTTCTTTGTGCTATGTGTGCGATGTAGTATGAGCATTCATGCCTTGACATTTATACATCTGTAGAACCAGCTTCCTGACACAGTACTTGCTATACCTGATCATGCTTATTTGTGCAGTGGTGTTGAACAATACATATTGACGCAATGAATATTTACACACTCGAATTATCACGAAAGATGGTTGTTTTACAATTCTGCCCTTTGCTTTCTATTGGTGTTAGATTTTGCATAAGCATGCTGTAGTATTTTGAAGTGTAAGGGTTCAATAAAAGGTGATGAACTAAATCTAAGTGCAAGAGCTTTTTTTCTCACCTACGACTTCCATCGAAATGCGACTTCCATGGCTGGCATATCAATCCCTTGCCTTGAGTTAGCAGCAGAATGCTATAGCCACAGTGGCAGGTGAACAAATTGAAGAACAATATTTCTGTCTATAATTTTTTTTCTTGCCTGTATGTAAGTAAAGTTTGGAATAAGTTTGTCATTGCAAAAAGCCCAGTATGTCGTCTTTTATTGAATAAACCACATATTGTGTATAGTTGAAATGCAGAAATTTGTTCTAAAATCCTCAGGTGATGTATGTTCTTGCAAGTAGCATGGTATTTCATTACTTATAAAGATAGTAATCGCAGCGGATATCGTTATATGGTTTTACACACTAATATATGTGATCACAAACTTATTAGAAACTTACTAGAAACATGTAAGGCATGAATGTTTCTGCACACTTGACCAGCTATGAACGTGCAAGAACTGCTTGTACCGGCTGACTTCACAGCACAGCTCGATTTTCTTTTGTTCAGCGTGTCGTTTTATACTATTTTATCCCCACAAGAACAGGCCGTTTGCCTGCTTTTCGCATTGTTGCACGAGTTCTACATAATTGTGCAGGAGGGTACGTTGTCACTGTGCCACTATAGCAAGCAATTTACTTAATATACTAGTTGTACAGTTAGTTACCTTGCAGAGCAAGTGTTCATACAGATGCAGTAAGGATACAAAGTCCGCAACATAGTCAATGTTTATCGATTTTCGTGCATGAAAAAAAAAATTCTCCAGAGTAGAGGTGCAACTTAACGTGCATGTAATATTTTATTCAAGCCACGGATTTAATGCTATCGTAGCAAATTCATTACGATAGCCTACACTTTTGCTCTGTCAAATTTAATAAGAGGCAAGATAAGCTTTCAAGATGCATCGGAAAATTCGTGATTGAAAACCGACAAGAAAACGCAACTGAACGGTACCGCGTTCAGCGCAACGTTGAAACTTCGGGTACTTTGCTGTCTTGTCATTTGCCCTTGCCGAGGTTGAAATAATTCAAGCTGCTCCGTAAGCGCGATTTTTGCAAGCTACTCAACAAAAGAAAATTGTGACAACCTCGTCGTCTGCTGGGGATCGAACACCTCCTAGCACTGACAACTCGCAAAGGCGTACGAAGCAAACGTGAAAATGCACTTAATTTGCAGTGTAGCGTGTCAACAAACGCATAGCAATCGGAGAATGCAATCTGCGGTACAAGTTTTTTATTCTCCCTTCGCGTACGTACCGAATTCGACGATCCCCGTTTCCGCGCATTGCACTTGCCGGACGAAACGCCATTTTCCAAAACAAACCGGCGAAATAGCTCCGTTGACAGCTCTCCGCGCAATTTCGACGGAAAATCGCAGCGATCGGTGCGACGGTGCGACTGTGCGACCAACCGGTTGGTCGCAGCCGAAAATCGGGGGGTCGGCACTGCGACTGCGATTTTCATCGCAAACGACGGAAATCGCACTTCCGGTGCGACGAAAATCGCATCATGTGAAACAGGCATAAGACGGCGTGCTTCCTCCCCGCTTTCCTCCCTTGCGCACCCGAGAATCGAGCCGCGATCGTCAGCTGACCCTCGCAAGCTTTCACTTGCACACACAGCATGCGGCGCGCGGCGACCGTGTGATCGTGCTTAGACTTTACACGGATCATCACGGCAACGGCGACGGCCGAAATGCGCCTAGAGTGTCCGTGTAATTGTTATCGCACTAAAAATACGATGCAGTGGGGCAACTGTCTGCTGGGACACTTGGTGCAAAAATATTCTAACAACTGCTTCTGCCTTCGCTCCAAGGCCGCTTTCGACTTCGGAATTCGTAATCTTGCCCATGACTCTGTTTTCCACGCCTTTTGCAAACCCATGTCACGTCAGAACTAACTATGCCGGATACACAGTGTTAATTTCTCCACGTTAGCAGGCACTGAGCAACTGTAACGCTTCAAGTCCTTTGCGCAAGTTTCACAAGGCTTTGGTCTACAATGCTGTTCCACTAAGGGCTGTAACAGCGATTCTCTGAAAGATACTCGCGGCATTGTGATGAGGTGGTGAATTATTACATAAAACAAAGACATGATTCGCCAAGGAGATATACCGGCTGTCAGGCTGTGTGAGCAAGGCATCAATTTAAGGTCCGCTCGCCGACAGGCACTATTATTGATAGCAGGAATCACTTCATCGGGCCACATCGTCATTTAGGCTTATGAATTCTGTATAGATTGCAGTGGACTTCACCCGCCGCGGTGGCTTAGCGGCTATGGTGTTGCACTGCTAAACACTAGATCACGGAATGGAATCCCAACGGCGGTGACAGCATTTCCATCGGTGCGAACTGCAAAAACGCCCGTGTCCGGTGCACTTCTGGCACGTGAAAGAACTCCACGTTGTCAAAATTAATCCGGAGTCCCCCACTACGGCATGCTTCATAATCAGATGGTGGCTTTCGTGCGTAAAACCCCGCACTTTAATCCAACCTGTTGTGGATATTTGTAAATCTGACCAGCTTTGACCAGTCGTGGATTAGATCGCTCGAATCTCTTCGGGGAAATATCTATTTTTTTCTATTATTTTTGGCCATATAGTGACTTAATTCACCATTTTCATTTTTTTGTGTAATATCAGGCACTGCAAACGGCGGGAAGCGATGAGAGGTGCTGAAAAAGCGATAAAAGAGAATGCAACGCAATCGCTGGTAATTACAAGCACTTCATCGAAGAAACGAACGCATGGAAGTGCAATTCGAAAGCATGCAAGAAATATATGGCATGAGACAAAGGCAAATATGGCGCGCGAATGTCCACGCAGCCCCAGGAAAATTGCATTTTCCATTGCAGAACAACCTGATGCAGAGAGTTGAGTCCACGCGCTTTGACACATACTCGAAAGATACAAAAAAAGGGGAGGGGGGGAATAAGATTGTCTTTGTGGAGAACAGCGCCCACTTGGAACGGAACAATATTTTCCCACGCGACGAGCGTGCGCACTTTCGAGTGGCAACGGGAACACGGGCTGCTTGCGCTCGCCGCATTGTACAGCGATGCCGCCCACAGCGCATTAAAGGGCGCTTACGTCGCGCAAGCCGCAAGCGCCGGGAGGGAAAAAAAGAAGTGCCTCTCGAATTTGGCGACATTCGTGTCGGGTTGCACCGCATTCTGAGCAGCATACGTCAGAACACGGCTCCCGCACAGCTCTCGTTCATGAAGGACCACGCCCCATTACGTACAGAGCGCAGCATCGCCTGCTCGCAATGTCGTGCGCGTGTGAGAGTCAGAGCGCTCGGCCAGCACCAGGCAGCACCAGCGAGGCGGCCGACGGCTACGTGCTGTAGCGCGTGCCGTTTTAATCGGATTCTGGGGTCATGTTGCGGCTCGCCATTTCTTTCCCTTTTGTCCCCCCAAGCACTCGCACTCCTCTTCACGCTCCCTCTTTAGGTTACGTTCACAAGCCCACTCTCCCTTCCCCCCGCTCCCTGCCCCCTCGTTACCTCCTCTCTTTTGGGGAACCCGCTCGGTGCCGTCTCTTCTGACTCGCAGGGGGAGACACGCTGTACCTAGTGTCGTCGTGGTCGTTCGCGGGCTGACACCGCTCAGAGCTCGGTGACCCCCTCGCCATCCAAAATAGGACGATTGACAAGTCTCTAGAAGCGGGCGGAGGGGTGAACCGTCTCCGACACAGGCTCAGTTGTTGGGGCACAAAGAAAGAGAGAGATAGAGAGAGAGAGCGGCAGGGGTGCTCGGTCCGCCGTGTTCGGGAGGAAAAAGGGAGGGCAGGGATTTACGAAGCCCTGCCCGCCCGTCGCGCCTAGTGATGGCCGCTGCCTTTCTATTGACACCGATGCCTTCATTTTTGCGTCCGATTTCGTTTGATTACTGCCGAGTACCGCGCTGACTCCCGCACGAAGCTCGAGTGCAGTCGCTCTGCTCCGAGTGAGTGAGAACAGGTTGGGGGACGTGTAGAGGCGTGCGGCTTCTGCCTAAAGAACCGTGGGATTCTGTGTAAGGAGAGCTATAGCTGCGCCAGCTAGATCTCGGCCGTCGTCTCCGCGCCACGTGGCGTGAGCGGCGTGTTGGTTCAGCGTGCAATTGGATTTCAATAGCCTGCAGAGGACACGAAAGAATTAAAAGGGAGAATGAGGAAGAGAACTACCTTTTTCTTTAAAGAAAGAGAACAGGAAATGTACCACTCTATCGAATAAGGGGGTCGCTGCTGTACGTCTACTTTGAATTCTTTTATTTGCACAACACTTCGAACCTCATAGCTTGGCTTCGTACACAGTCTGCTTGGTTGTTCGCTTCGACTTAAATTTAAAATAAAGGGAAGAACACATCAGGCGCGCACAAGTTTTTCATACACGTCTGGAAATTCTCGCAGGCCCGCACACAAAGCTGAATTCGCGCAGTTGTACGGTCGACCGCCTTCGGTAATGATATGTACTGATCAGTTTCTATAGGAACAGTTTCTAGGGATGACTACAATGCATAAGCATGATAAGATATCCACGTCAAGTGACGATTAGGATAATGTGACTTACGGTTGAATCCAACGCGAAGAGTAAGCAGGAACCAATGCCCGTATGCGCGAAATTTCTCTTATACCCAAGTGCCGCCGGTATGGGCACTGCCACTGCGACCGCTTTGTTAGTGCGCTGGCAACTACATCACTATATGGTGACTGGTGCCACGGCCATGGGAATACAGGCCTAGTAGAGTGTTACTTTTGCTGGAACTGCTTTTGCAAGAGACCGTTTACGGGCGTTCGCGGTCAACGACGTTCCTCGCATGACTATCATGGTCCACGCTGAAAAAGAAAGGAAATCTTAAATAACGGCGTTTCCTCGTTGGCCAGCAATTTTCTATCCAGCACTCATGATAGCGGACGGTGTGGTAGAGAGACGATCACCGCGGTGGTCCACATTTAAAGCAAATCAGAGCACTGACGTTAGCAACGAGCTACCCTCCCATGACCCTCCGTGATGGCTCAGATGTCCTGCTGCTCTGGGTGAGATGCCGAGCATTTTATTCCATGCCGCAGGGATCGCATTCCGAGTGGGAAGAAATGCAATGTTGATTGTGTACGAAGCTTCGAAAGAACACGAGGGGTGAAATTTCGCGACTTTTGTTGTTGTTTAATACGATTTTGTTATTCGTCATTCGCTCGCCACGAAGCTGTGCCCCGACTGTCACTGGCATCAGCCACACGGCGCCGTGACGGAAAAGAGATAGACTAGGAGGAAAGGACTACGTAGACGTATACACAGCTACGGATGATCCAAATACGGAGCCCTCCACAACATCGTTCCTTCGCTTTAGTTCGTATGCGGCTATGGGACGTGGAACCCTATGAATCAGTCAGCGATGATGTGACAAACAGCATAAAGACAGTGGAATGAACGCGATGGAGTGCGAGTCAGTCTTTTCTATTTCGTGTCCATGTGTATCGTTGCGTACAAGGACAAAGAACAATCACGTGCACTGTACATTTACCGGGAACGATAGTCATGTACTCGACCACCAGCGAAAGTATAGACCCTCCAGTCATTTCTTGTTTCGATGTGCACTAGCCTGTCACCGCTGTTGTATACACCCACTGTCCAGTGGTGTACGCGTAGTGCATGCCGACGGATGCGCCCGTGGTGGCGGCCTTGCTAAGTGAACTGGGGAAAGGAAACAGCCGTCCGCCGTTGTATTCTGCGCCGTTGCTCGTGCTCTGTTTGATTCACAGTCACGGAGTGAAATACGCAGCACTCGTCACTTGCTTTTTTTTTTCTTGGGGGGGGGGGGGGGGGGAGTGTTAAAACTTCAAGGCATGTCGAAGAAGAATTGTTGCGTGGTGGGGCACTCAAATACCTCAAAAACCTTCCTGGCGATACGATGCTTATCATTTCCCGCGAGACCTCATGAGTGGGAACGACTGCAGCGATCGATCGCCGCATTCGGCACGAAACTGCTTGTTATCACGCTTTCCTTTGCTCTGTCCGTGTTTGTCGCACTCAGTCATGTCTACACTGGTAAGCGACGAAGTTGTCACTAACTATAACTAAGTTTTGGTTCGGTTTGTCCGCTTTGCAGCGTGGCGGGTAAAGATTATTTCACTTAGGATATCGATGCCGTTTGCCACCCCTGTACAGTTTGGCGCTTCTTTACCGTCTTGCTCTTGCTAGGGTGCACGACGGTACTAGCAGTGCATCGCGTTTTGTGTTGAAGCTGCTGAGGCTTGTAAGGTCTGATTTCTGTTGGTTTTATGCGGCCCGTCATATCGCCGAACCAGCTATCACGCAGCTCATCTTTCTGGATTTATTTTACGCGTGTCTTCGCGCGTGTTGAACAGTGGATATATGCTTCATGCAGTACTGCTTATCCTTACAGCATAGCTGTATATTGTTAGTGTTCCATGCATCTTTCGTGTCCACGCGTCAACAATAGAAAAGGTGAGCGTGGGCAGATCCCAGAGATAGGGCAATGCCGGGCCGACCCGCAGCGGAGGTGAAGCAGGCTTCAAGCAATCCGCATAATATTATTATTATTATTATTATTATTATTATTATTATTATTATTATTATTATTATTATTATTAAACAAATCGATGCTTTGTTTCAAGTTGATGGGTATGCTGGAATTATTTGTGAACAGCACATGACCTCACCAGCAGGAGGCGTTCTCATATATGGAAAGGACAATATGTATGTACAACCATACACCCTTGACTCGTAAGACGACAATGCCAGCCACTGTGGCGATGTCTGTGCCGCACAAACGAAAGACGAAATTGTGATATCCACTGTGTATATATATCCAGGCACACCGAAGTATGATACAGAGAAGTTCGTAACCACGCATTTTGCATGGGTTAGCCTTGATGACAATACCCCTGTGATCATCGTTGGAGACTTCAATGTGGACATTTCAAAACCAGTCAAGAAATGGTTCACTGAGTGTTTGCTGGAAGAGTTTGGTTTGAAGTGTTGCATCAATCCAAATCACTCAACTATACTTGACAATGGTCGTGTATGGATTTTATTTTGGCCAAGCTTCTGTCCAAGGTTGCAACCAAACAAATCAGTGTATATCAGAGCAATCACAAAGGTATCGTCACTGCCATCGCGAAATGATGAAAATAAATACATGTACCCTTGTCTAACCCTGTGTCATGTGCTATAGCGTCGCTGGTCATCCACCTTCACGGAGTGGAATGGCTCCTCATTTTTTTTTAAGTAAGAGGTTTTAAACTCCCCTTGTTTTAAAGGGGCTTAAATCACGCTGCGTTTTATCAGAATTATCACAGGCAAGTGCTTCATTCACAGCTTTATTCGTTTCATCCAGACATGGCCCATTACCATCGTGTGTGCATGTGCAAGCTCTTGGTGACTTTTCCTATCCATGTTTTCTCGCTCTCTCTTGGTGACTTTGAACATTGCATATTGAAGTGTCCTGAATTTATTGCAGAACGAAAAGAAATTAATAGATGAACTCAAGCGCAAGACAGCACCACACTCGAATGCAAGTGATATTTTGTTACACGAAAACAGGCGAAAAGCTAGGGCCGAATATGTTGAGAGAACGCTAGCCCAGCTAGACAATACAGTATACACGGACGCCGCCGTATATCCACACGGAAGAGAACGCGTGGCCGCGACGGTAGTGGTTAATAGGGAAGGAAACCCGATCACGTATGCCACAGCAAAGGTCGCTGGCACAGCGGAGGCCGAGGAGATTGCCGTAGCGCTGGCGGCAGCGGAAGGTTATAGAACAGGCCGATCTCTCAACATACTGACGGACTCAAAAGAGGCGTGCAGAAACTACACGAGAGGCAGAATCAGCAAAACTGCGCTCAGAATACTCAGCGGAGCCACCTCCGCCGAGAAGGAAAAGCCCCGACACAAACTAATCTGGATCCCGGGTCACGTAGGCATAGTGGGGAACGAAAGGGCAGACAGCCTAGCTCGAGGTGAAGCGTTCCGAGCTGGGTGGTCGAATGCCCCGGAGACCCACCTACAGGCTTGCGAGGAGGGATACGCAGAGACCCTGAACTTACATAGAGGAACTAGAATTAGATATCCGCCACCACGCAAAGACCTCTCAAAGGAGGAAGCGACCAGCTGGCGCAGACTACAGACAAACTCTTTCCCCAACTTACACGTGCTCAATAAGATGTTTCCGACACAATACAGGGCCACCTGCCCTTGGTGCGGTGCCAAACCTACACTCTACCACATCACCTGGGAGTGCGAACGCAACAAAGCATTCCACAAACACGAACACCCGAGTGAGGAGCAATGGGAGAGTCGGCTCACCAGCAGCGAG